>NW_027206748.1:118422-171849 GCF_032191515.1 Phaenicophaeus curvirostris
GTCCCAGTTCCCCCCAGTACCCTCCACTGCATCCCAGTTCCACCCAGTGCACTCCCAGCTGCCCCCAGTGCATCCCAGTTGCCCCCACTTCCCTCCAGTGCATCCCAGTTCCCATCAGTGCACTCCCAGTTGCCACCAGTGCATCCTAGATGCCTCCCAGTTCACTCCAGTGCATCCCAGTTCCACCCAGTGCACTCCCAGTTCCACCCAGTGCACTCCCAGTTGCCCCCCAGTTCCCTCCAGTGCATCCCAGTTGCCCCCAGTGCACTCCCAGCTGCCCCCCAGTTCCCTCCAGTGCACTCCCAGTTGCCCCCAGTGCACTCCCAGCTCCCTCCAGTGCATCCCAGATGCCCCCCAGTTTCCTCCAGTGCATCCCAGTTCCCCCCAGTGCACTCCCAGTTGCCCCCAGTGCATTCCAGTTCCACCCAGTGCACTCCCAGTTCCACCCAGTGCACTCCCAGTTCCACCCAGTGCACACCCAGCTGCCCCCCAGTGCACTCCAGTGCATCCCAGTTGCCCCCAGTGCACTCCCAGTTGCCCCCAGTTCCCTCCAGTGCATCCCAGTTCCACCCAGTGCACTCCAGATGCCCCCCAGTGCATTCCAGTTCCACCCAGTGCACTCCCAGTTCCCTCCAGTGCATCCCAGTTCCCATCAGTGCACTCCCAGCTGCCCCCAGTGCACTCCCAGCTGCCCCCCAGTTCCCTCCAGTGCATCCCAGTTCCACCCAGTGCACTCCCAGTTGCCCCCAGTGCATCCCAGACGCCCCCCAGTTCCCTCCAGTGCATCCCAGTTCCACCCAGTGCACTCCCAGTTGCCCCCTAGTGCACTCCAGTGCATCCAGTTCCACCCAGTGCACTCCCAGTTCCACCCAGTGCACTCCCAGTTGCCCCCCAGTTCCCTCCAGTGCACTCCCAGTTGCCCCCAGTGCACTCCCAGTTCCACCCAGTGCATCCCAGATGCCCCCCAGTTTCCTCCAGTGCATCCCAGTTCCACACAGTGCACACCCAGCTGCCCCCCAGTGCACTCCAGTGCATCCCAGTTGCCCCCAGTGCACTCCCAGTTGCCCCCCAGTTCCCTCCAGTGCATCCCAGTTCCACCCAGTGCACTCCCAGATGCCCCCCAGTGCATTCCAGTTCCACCCAGTGCACTCCCAGTTCCCTCCAGTGCATCCCAGTTCCCATCAGTGCACTCCCAGCTGCCCCCAGTGCACTCCCAGTTGCCCCCCAGTTCCCTCCAGTGCATCCCAGTTCCACCCAGTGCACTCCCAGATGCCCTCAGTGCATCCCAGTTGCCCCCCAGTTCCCTCCAGTGCATCCCAGTTCCACCCAGTGCACTCCCAGATGCCCTCAGTGCATCCCAGTTGCCCCCCAGTTCCTTCCAGTGCACCCCAGTTCCACCCAGTGCACTCCCAGTTGTCACCAGTGCATCCCAGATGCCTCCCAGTTCACTCCAGTGCATCCCAGTCCCACCCAGTGCACACCCAGCTGCCCCCAGTGCATCCCAGTTGCCCCCCACTTCCCTCCAGTGCATCCCAGTTCCCCCCAGTGCACTCCCAGTTGCCCCCAGTGCATCCTAGATGCCTCCCAGTTCACTCCAGTGCATCCCAGTTCCACCCAGTGCATCCCAGTTGCCCCCCAGTTCCCTCCAGTGCACCCCAGTTGCCACCAGTGCATCCCAGATGCCCCCCAGTGCATCCCAGTTCCACCCAGCTGCCCCCCAGTGCATCCCAGTGCATCCCAGTCTCCTCAGGGCACATCCCAGCTCATCCCAGTTCCCCCCTGCCCCGCCCCCCCCTTTGAGTGGCGTGCGCGCCGCCCAATGATGGCGCGGGGGGGGCTGGCGGAGGCGGGGCCTCGCCTCCCCGGCTCTCGATTGGCTGTGGCGGCCGAGCGGCGGGCACCTCAGCCAATGAGCTTCCACGATGCGGGGGGCGGGACCCCGCTCCTCCCTCCCATTGGCTGCCGGCGCTGAGCGACGCGAGGCTCAGCCAATGGAAGCGCAGGACCGGGGCGCGGCACCGGGGCCACGCCCCCGTGGATGATTGACAGCTCGTTTATCCAATCAGCTCGTAGAACCTACGTGATTGACAGCCGCGCTGACCAATGGGAGCGCGCTGCGCCTCCGGGGGGCGTGCCCGGCGCGGCGGGCGCCGCCAGTACCGGATGAGGAGCCGCGGAGGGGAAGTTTGGTCGCGGCGGGCGCTGTGAGGAGGAGCCGGGAGAGCGGGAGAGCGCCGTTCTCCCCATCCCCCCCGACCCCGCTCCGCCGCCATGGGGAACCGGGGCATGGAGGAGCTGATCCCGCTGGTGAACAAGCTGCAGGACGCGTTCAGCTCCATCGGGCAGAGCTGCCACCTCGACCTGCCGCAGATCGCCGTGGTGGGCGGGCAGAGCGCCGGCAAGAGCTCGGTGCTCGAGAACTTCGTGGGCCGGTGAGTGGCGTAAGCGCGTTTCGTGAATCCCGTTTGGCGTAGGGCGCCCCCCCCCCCCGCCCCCCAACTCCCTCCCATCCCCCGCGGCCTCCGCTACGCAAACTGCGCGGCGGCCCCGCCGTGTCCTACGCACTTGGCGTAACGCGCGGCCCCGACTGCCGGCGCAACGCAAACGGCGTAGCGCTCCGCTCTCCTCGCCCTACGCACTCGGCGTAAGGCGCGCGCCCCGACTCCCCCCGTTTTCGCTTTACGCAAACTGCGCGGCGCCCCGCGCCCCGCCGCGCCCTACGCACTTGTCGTAAGGCGAGGCCCCCCCCGCCGCCTGGTGAGCGGGTCAGCGGTCGCGCCTTACGCCAGCGGCGTAGGCGGGGACTCGGGCCGTGGCGGGCGCGTACGGAGTTGGCGTAGGGCAGGTCTGTGAATACGGCAATAGGGGCTGGCCGGAAGGGCCTCTTGGGATCAGCTCAGGATCCAGCTCAGGACTGAGTCCCCTCAGGAGCAAATCAGGATCCAGCTCAGGACTGAATCCCCTCAGGATCAGCTCAGGATCCAGCTCAGGACTGAATTCCCTCAGGATCAAATCAGGATCCAGCTCAGGACCGAATTCCCTCAGGATCCAGCTCAGGACTGAATCCCCTCAGGATCCAGCTCAGAACTGAATCCCCTCACGATCAAATCAGGACCCAGTTCAGGGCTAAATTCCCTCAGGACCGAATTCCCTTGGGACTGAAGCCGCTCAGGATTGAATTCCCTCAGGACAGGACCCCCTCAGGATCCACCTCAGCACTGGATCCCCACAGGATCAGCTTGGGACCAAATTCCCTCAGGATCAAGCCCCCTCAGAATCAGATCAGGACCAAAGCGCCCTCAGGACAGGAGCAGCTCAGGCTGGGATCCCAGCAAAACCATGGGATGGAGGTGGGATCACCTCATGCAGTCACCTCAGATCCCATCCCGGTGGGCTCAGATCCCTCTGGAGAAGGAGACTCTGCATCCTCCCTGGGCCAGGCCTTCCAGAAGTTTCTCCTCGTGTCCGGGTGGAACTTCCCAGGCTCCAGTTTGTGCTGGTGCCCCTTGTCCTGAGCAGAGTCCGGCCCCATCCTCCTGCCCCTTGGATAGGGATCAGCGCGGATGGAATCCCCTCTCCGGGCTGAGCAGCCCCAGCTCTCCCAGCCTTCCCTCCAGCCCCTCCTTCTCTCCGTGCCCTCCACTGCGTTCTCTCCAGTGGCTCCTGGTTCTTCTGGGACTTGGGAGTCTAGAGCCGGACCCAGATTTTGTCTGGGAATTCCCTGGAACAGAGAGGATTCCGTGTGCCCAGGCCCTTCTCTCTCCGACTCCTCATTGCCGGCACCGGGCATTGTCCCTCCGGCTCCGTGCGGTTCCTCTCCGGCCTCTCCTGGTCTCGGATGGGCGCACGGTGTTCTCCATGGAGCTGCTGCTGTTTCCACACCGATAGCGCGGGGCCTGCGGTTGCTCCGGCGCCGGCTCCCGGCACCCAGCTGGCTCCGGAGCCCTGTGCCGTGGCGATAGGGCCGGGATAAGGCGAGGCCGCGGCGCTGGCGACACTCCCGGGGTGGGAGGAGGACGCGTCGTCTGTGATAACAGCGGGACAGGAGCCAAGCGCACCCGCACCGGGCTCTGGAACTGTGCCTGGCACTCGGAATCCACCAGGATCGCTCCGAATTCCCGCTCCTTCACCGGAATGCCGCAAACTGAGCCGATTCTTCAGCCTCCTCCATCTTCTGCCTCACCTGCGGCTTCGTTTCCTGGGGTGCTCGCTCCGGCCGTGGCGTTTGGAGCCGTCGGCAACGCTGGATCCTGCTGCTTTGTTCCTGCTCCACCATCCAGGGCCGCTTCTCGCTCCGTTGGCATCTCCCAGTGGAATTCCAGCCCCAACTGGAGTGAACACTGAAATGCTGCGGTGTCATTCCACCCCGACACCAACGGTGTTTGGCATTCGCCCTGATCGGAGCCTTCGAACTCCCAACAGAGCGGCCCGGGCTGTGTTCCCGCTGTTCCGGGCTGGTTTTGGTGCGGAGCTGTGCCGGCTTTTCCCGTTCTCCACAGGACAGCGTCGTTTGGAAGCGCTGCCGGAGCGTTCCTGGCTGTCGCTCCGGCACGTGTCCCTGGGCAGCCTGTTCAGTGCCTAAGGACCCTTTCCAGGAAAGATTCCATCCTGCTGTCCATGCGGAGCCTCCCCTGGTGGAGCTTGAGGCCGTTCCCTCTCGGCCTGGCCCCTGGCCCTGGGGAGAAGAGCCCAGCTCCCTCCTCTCCACAAGCTCCTTGCAGGGAAAGAGCAAGGAGGTCTCCCCTCAGGCTCCTCTTCTCCAGGCTGAACCCCCCCAGCTCTCTCAGCTGCTCCTCTTCTTCTCCAGCCCCCTCCCCAGCTTCGTTGCTCTTCTCTGCACTCGCTCCAGAGCCTCCACATCCTCGTGTCCCACCAACCCCCCCAGGTCCTTCTCCTCCAGGCCCTTTCCAGCCAGACTCCTCCTAGGCTGGAGCTGCCCAGGGTCGTTGTGCCCCAAGGTCCTGCTCCAACCTCATCCCCTTGGTCTCAGCCCATGGATCCAACCAGCTCAGATCCCTCTGGAGAACCTCAAACCCTCCAGCAGATCCACCCAGCTCAGTGTCACCCCCAAACTCTCTCAGGGAGCCCTCGATGCCTCCATCCAGGTCGTGGATAGAGACATTGAACCGGACCCAGCACGGAGCCCTGGGGACACCGCTTGGAACTGGCCTCCAGCTGGAGTTAACTCCATCTCCCACCACTCTCTGGGCCCTCCACACAACCAGTTTTCCAGCCAGGAGAGTCCAGGCCGAGAAGATCCGTCCCCAGCCTTTCCCTCATCCAGCAGTCCCTGATAGAAGGTGATCGGGTTAGTTTTCCCGGGGTGCCGGCCGGGATGAGCACCGAGGGCTCCGGCTGTTCCTGCCGCCTCCGTGTGAGGTTTCCTCTGGATTCCACACGGAGCACAAGGAGCTTCCCTGCTCGGAGCCTGCGAGCCACAAGTTATCCGTGAGGCTTTTCCGCTTGGAGCTGACGCACAGATTCCGCTGCCGTCGGAGAGGGAGCCGGGCTGGGAAACGGAGCCGAACTCCAGCTGCGTGGGGCAGGGTCTGGTGGGTTTATCCCACAGAGTGGGATGGAGAGGGGGAGTTTTCCACATGGAATCCTTTTCCTTAAGGGAACGTCGGTGGTGGAAGGGTGGGAGCCATCGGCACGGCGTTCGGCCTCTGGATCATTGTGGTTGGAGACGAAGAAGCAGCAACAACTGCCTGGAGGATCCAATCGCTCCGATATTACTTCCCGGGCCTGCAGGTTTCCTTGGATCCGTGTGCCCTCTGGGTCTCTCTAGATCCATGCCCTGCAGGTTTCCTTGGATCCGTGTGCCCTCTGGGTCTCCCTAAATCCATGCCCTGCAGGTTTCCTTGGATCCATGTGCCCTCTGGGTCTCCCTAAATCCATGTCCTGCAGGTTTCCTTGGATCCGTGTGCCCTCTGGGTCTCCCTAAATCCATGCCCTGCAGGTTTCCTTGGATCCGTGTGCCCTCTGGGTCTCTCTAGATCCATGCCCTGCAGGTTTCCTTGGATTTGTGTGTCCTCTGGGTCTCTCTAGATCCATGTCCTGCAGGTTTCCTTGGATCCATGTGCCCTCTGGGTCTCTCTAGATCCATGTCCTGCAGGTTTCCTTGGATCCGTGTGCCCTCTGGGTCTCTCTAGATCCATGCCCTGCAGGTTTCCCTGGATCCGTGTGCCCTGCGGATCATCCTGGATCCACACCCTGTGGATCCTCACCCTGTGGATCGCCCCACGTAGGCAGTTCTGAGCTGGTTTTGGGGTTCTGAGTCCCGCGGAGCTGATCCCAGATCCCATCGATCACCCCAAAAACCTGCGGAGGAGCCGGGAATCAGGATGAGCTGCCTGGATCCCTCGGGATGCAGGGAAGTGGATGCTGAATTTGAGCTTCTCCAGAGGGAGGAATCTGTCCGGCCGCTGCTCCTGCATCGGAATGAGCCGATCCACTTACGCCAAGGGGCCAAACTGACTCGATTCCCTCGTTTCTTGGGAAAGGCGCCGATGGGAACGTGGAATTCTGCGTCGCGTCACCACCAGGCTGCAGGGAATTCCATCCCGTCGGCGTTCCGATGGAGCGTGGATTCACCGGATCCCTCCGTAGCCCGTCCTGTGTTGGTGCAAACGTGCCGAAGGCGGCTCCGCTCCGGCTCTCGCTCCAAACTGACCACAAAGCCAAGTTCGGAGCCGTCTCCGACCCGGCCACGGGGCACGGGCGACAATGGAGCCGTTGTGATCCTGGCGGAGCGGAGCAGCCATTGGAGAACCCAACTCAAAGGGGCTTTATCAGGCCTTGGATGGCGTTATCCCTGCTCCCGACAGCCGGGAACGAAGCCCAGATGGGATTCACGGGATGGAAGCAGCCGGGGGTTGCGTGTGGAGCCCTTCTCCTCGTGGGACACGGAATCGGCGCCGGAAAATCCTTCGGAGATGCCGAAACGGATCCTTGTAACCCAACGCCGATGCTGCGCAGGAGCCTCCTCGAGGGGGAATTTATCCACGAGGAAGGATGCGATGGGAGCTTAACCACAACTATTCCTGCTGTGGGAATTCCGGGGTGGGAAATGGCATTAACTCCAGCTGGAGGCCAGTTCCAAGCGGTGTCCCCAGGGCTCCATGCTGGGTCCTGTTCAATGTCTTTATCCACAACCTGGATGGAGGCATCGAGGGCTCCCTGAGAGAGTTTGGGGGTGACACTGAGCCGGGTGGATCTGCTGGAGGGTTTGAGGTTCTCCAGAGGGATCTGAGCTGGTTGGATCCATGGGCTGAGACCAAGGGGATGAGGTTGGAGCAGGACCTTGGGGCACAACGACCCTGGGCAGCTCCAGCCTAGGAGGAGTCTGGCTGGAAAGGGCCTGGAGGAGAAGGACCTGGGGGGGTTGGTGGGACACGAGGATGTGGAGGCTCTGGAGCGAGTGCAGAGAAGAGCAACGAAGCCGGGGAGGGGGCTGGAGAAGAAGAGGAGCGGCTGAGAGAGCTGGGGGGGTTCAGCCTGGAGAAGAGGAGCCTGAGGGGAGACCTCCTTGCTCTTTCCCTGCAAGGAGCTGGTGGAGAGGAGGGAGCTGGGCTCTTCTCCCCAGGGCCAGGGGCCAGGCCGAGAGGGAACGGCCTCAAGCTCCACCAGGGGAGGCTCCGCATGGACAGCAGGATGGAATCTTTCCTGGAAAGGGTCCCTGGGCCCTGGGACAGGGAGGGGGTTGAGTCCCCTGGCCTGGAGGGGTTGAAGGGCCGGGTGGACGAGGTGCTGAGGGACGTGGGTCAGTGATTGATGGGGACGGTTGGACTCCATGATCTGGTGGGTCCTTCCCAACCTGGTGATTCTGTGATTCTCTGAATCGGATGCGCGGGGATGGAAATCCCAGCCGGGGCTGCCTCGGTTCGGGAGGATTTTACGGCAACTGCCTTCGGAGAAATGGGATTCCCATGCAAGGCGTTTGATCCGGATTCACGGAAGGAATTGGGAAGTGGGGTGAGACATTGGGAACGCCACACGGGTTGGTTCGCTGGGAATTCAGGACGTCGTGGCTCTCGGTTTTGGGGAAGAATCCGCTGGGAGAAATGGAGCTGGGAAGGAACGAGCAGTGGAGCTTGGAGAGGAGCCGCGTGTCCGGAACGCGCTTCCGCCTCCCGCGACCTTTGCCTTCCTGCTCTTTCTGAAGTGGAGTTTCCCGGGGCCGGAGGATTATCCGGAATAACCGGCTGGATGGGAAAATCCACGTTTGTCTTGCTGGTTCGGACACCGAAGTGGTTTTGCTCGGTGGTGGCTCCGTGCCCCCCACCCCCCGTCTCCAAAATCCATCGGGATTTTCCAGCAGGCTCCGCTTTCCCCGCTGCGTTGGCAGTTGGAATTTTCTCTTGCAGGAGACAAATCCAAATCCAAATTTTGATTTCCCCTCTTTTGGGGCTGATTTTCCATCTTTTCCAGCCTTTCTTGCTCCCTGCGCGCTTTCCGCTCTTCCCGAGCCTCTGGAATTGCTTCCATGCTTCGGTTCCCCCTCTTTTCGGGGTGATTTTCTGTCTTTTCCAGGCTCTTTTGCTCTTCCCGTGTCTGGGGAACCACCCAAAACTTGGATTTCTTCTTTTTTGGGGGGTGATTTTCCATCTTTTCCAGCATTTCTTGCTCTTCCTATGTCTCTGGAACAGCGTCATGCTTGGATTTCTTGTCTTTTTTGGGTATTCCCATCTTTTCCAGGGTTTCTTCTTCTTCTTCTGTGTGTGGATCACTTGGATTTCTGCTCTTTTTGGGGTGATTTTCTGTCTTTTTTGGCCTTTCTTGCTTTTCCTGTGTCTCTGGAACTGCCCCACGCTTGGATTTCTGCTCTTTTTGGGGTGATTTTCTGTCTTTTTTGGCCTTTCTTGCTTTTCCTGCGTCTCTGGAACTGCCTCACACTTGGATTTCTCCTCTTTTTGGGGTGATTTTCTGTCTTTTCTGGCCTTTCTTGCTTTTTTTGTGTCTCTGGCACTGCCCCACACTTGGATTTCTCCTCTTTTTGGGGTGATTTTCTGTCTTTTTTGGCCTTTCTTGCTTTTCCTGTGTCTCTGGAACTGCCCCACACTTGGATTTCTCCTCTTTTTGGGGTGATTTTCTGACTTTTTTGGCCTTTCTTGCTTTTCCTGCGTCTCTGGAACTGCCCCACACTTGGATTTCTCCTCTTTTTGGGGTGATTTTCTGACTTTTTTGGCCTTTCTTGCTTTTCCTGCGTCTCTGGAACTGCCCCACACTTGGATTTCTCCTCTTTTTGGGGTGATTTTCTGACTTTTCTGGCCTTTCTTGCTTTTTTTGTGTCTCTGGAACTGCCTCACGCTTGGATTTCTCCTCTTTTTGGGGTGATTTTCTGTCTTTTTTGGCCTTTCTTGCTTTTCCTGTGTCTCTGGCACTGCCTCACACTTGGATTTCTCCTCTTTTTGGGGTGATTTCTTGCATGGAAGCGATCCCAGATGGCCACAATCCTCTCCTAGTCCTCTTGGAGCAATAACGGCTCCGAAGGGATCTATTCCAGGATGAATCCAGAAAGGATGGGGGGGTTTGTCCTTGCTGCCCAAGTCTTTTATTTCCCTCTGGCTTAAAATCTGGGAGGATTTTTCCTAGCTCCGTATCTGGGGTGGGATCCGGGTGTTTCCGAGCCCCGCAACTCTCCGTTTGGATCTCGGGATGAGCGATCCGTGTTTATCCCTGGCAATAAACGTCTCTCTTTTAATGCCTTGCAGGGATTTCCTTCCCCGAGGGTCCGGAATTGTCACGCGGCGGCCGCTCATCCTGCAGCTCATCTTCTCCAAGACAGGTAACTTCTCCAGGTGGGAGAAGCCGTCCGGCGTCCCCTCGGAGCAGGGAGGCGCTGGGTGGGATCCTCGGCTGGCAAACGCCGCTCCGGGTGCCCCACAAACGGGAAGCGCCCGCGTCATTTTTGGAGCAGCTGAGGATGTTGGGAACGGCTTCGCTCCGCTGGGAGGATTTGGGCTCCGGGAGCAGCTCTGGAATCCCCACTCGACTCGTGTCTCAGAGCGTTTCCGGCACGTGCTGCCCTCTACGCGGAAAAGCCGCGCTCGGCTCAGCTTCCGCAGAAGGTGCTGATCCGCTTTTCCCTTAAATTCCCGCTTAGGCCGCGATCCCTAAAAAATAACCGGGAATTCAGCTCTCGGAGCCGCCCCGGGGAGGCCAGGGCTGTGCGGGATGAAGCGGTGACACATTCCAATCTGTTTTGCTCCCGCCGCCTGCTCCTCTCCAGCCAAAAATTCCTGGTTTCCCGAAGATCTGGTTATCCCGGTGAGGCCGGGGCTCCGTCCGAGCGCTGTGGTTGCTCGCAGCCGGTCGCTTCGTGACTCAGCTCCGCTGAGTTGCGACACCGGCTTCCGCTTCCGCTCGGCGCGGAGCATCCGGAGCCAGACGCCGACCACGAGGACCTGGAACCATCATCTTGGGGGGATTCTCCTATGGGATTTTCCCATCGCCTCCTCCTGAGTGAACCCACCCGCTTCCCAAAGAGGGTTTGGTGGATGCCGGCAGAGCCGGAGCGGCTTGCGGAGCTCCTGGCCCCTAGGCGGGTGTTCGTCTGCTAATTAGTGGTTTCTGGCTCCCTGGATGAGCGAGGGGATTGCGGAATGGCAGGCGCGGTGTCCGGATGCCACCGGCACGGCTGGAAGGGCGAGGGCAGGGCTGGCATTTCCGCCCTTCCCACCCACAGGAGGAAACACCGAGCTCCGTCCCTTCTCCGTGGGGCTCCATCCCGTCTCCGTGGGGCTCCATCCCGTCTCCGTGGGTTTCCATCCTGCTCTATAGGGCTTCATTTCCTGGAATGTGGGGCCACGGGAGCACAGGATGGATCCAGAGGGATCGGGCCAGGCTGGATCCATGATCTGGAGGGCAGGAAGGGTCTAGAGAGGGATCTGGATCCATGGCTGGAGGGCAGAAAGGGTCTAGAGAGGGGTCTGGATCCATGGCTGGAGAGCAGGAAGGATTAGAGAGAGATCTGGATCCATGGATGGAGGGCAGGAAGGATCTAGAGAGGGATCTGGATCCATGGCTGGAGGGCAGGAAGGATCTAGAGGGATCTGGATCCATGGCTGGAGGGCAGGAAGGATCTAGAGAGGGATCTGGATCCATGGATGGAGGGCAGGAAGGATCTAGAGAGGGATCTGGATCCATGGCTGGAGGGCAGGAAGGATCTAGAGAGGGATCTGGATCCATGGATGGAGGGCAGGAAGGATCTAGAGAGGGATCTGGATCCATGGATGGAGGGCAGGAAGGATCTCCCAGCTCCCTTGGGCTCGGAGTTGCTGGGCTTGGAGTCTCCGGTCTCAGTGGAGCTGGCGGCTGTGGGCACAGAGGGAATTGGAGCGAGAAATCCGGAGAGCGAATCCATCAATATCGAGGTGGAGCAGGAACCACGGCTGCGTTTGACCATCGACTCCGAAGCTCAGCTCGGAATCGAATCCGTGAATTAGAATAGGAACCTTTGCAATCTGCTCTGCTTTGCCAGCAAGAAGCGCGTCTGTTTATTCCAGTGGAATTCCCCAGTCCTGGAGCTGGTGGATCCCTCGAAGGCATTTGGAGCCGGGGCTGGTTGTGGCACGAGCTGCCGAGGAGCTTGGGAATCATAGAATCACAGAATCACCGGGTTGGAAGAGACCCACCGGATCATCGAGTCCAACCATTCCCATCAATCACTGACCCGTGTCCCTCAGCACCTCGTCCACCCGGCCCTCAGGCTCCTCTTCTCCAGGCTGAACCCCCCCAGCTCTCTCAGCCGCTCCTCTTCTTCTCCAGCCCCCTCCCCGGCTTCGTTGCTCTTCTCTGCACTCGCTCCAGAGCCTCCACATCCTCGTGTCCCACCAACCCCCCCAGGTCCTTCTCCTCCAGGCCCTTTCCAGCCAGGCTTCTCCTAGTTTGTAGCACTGCGGCTCCAGGAGTTTTCCTGCTTTTCCAGCTTGGAGCAGGGTCCAGCATCTGGCACCGGATCCTCCTGCTGCTTCCTGAGCTGTTCTGTGGAGCTTGGCTTCAATCCCAGCCCTCAACTGGCGGCCAGAGGATGCTCTGAGCCCCTTGCCTTCCACGTTCTCCTTTCCCTGTTGGAATTCCCTGAGCGAATTCCAGCCCTGGTTATAGAATCCTAGAATGGTTTGGGTTGGAAGGGACCTCCAAGGCCATCCAGTCCCACCCCTGCCATGGGGACACCTCCCAAGGGTTTAGATGCTCCAAGCCCCATCCAGCCTGGCCTTGAGCCCCTCCAGGGCTGGAGCAGCCACCTCTGCTCTGGGCAGCCTGTCCCAGGGCCTCCCCGCTCTCCTCAGGGAGAAGTTCCTCCTCCTGCCCAGTCTAACCCTGCCCCTCTCCAGTTTCTCCCAGTTCCCCTCGGCCCGTCCCTCCAGGCCTTTGCAACCAGCCCCTCCCCAGCTTTCCTGGAGCCCCTGCAGGTGCTGGAAGCTGCTCGGAGGGCTCCTCGCAGCCTTCTCCTCTCCAGGCCGCACGAGCCCAACTCTGCCAGCCCGGCCTCGCACGGGAGCTGCTCCAGCCCTCGCCTCCTCCTCGGAGCCTCCTCTGGGCCCCTTCCAGCAGCTCCATCTCCTCCTCCTGGGGAGGATTCCAGAGCTGGCCCCGACCCTCCAGCTGAGGAGAGAGGAGCTCCTGATGCAGCCCAGGACGTGGTTACCGGCTCCTCTTGAGCTTCTCCTCCCCCAGCCCCCCAAATCCTTCTCCTCACGCTGCTCCCGATCCCATCATCAACCCCCAGCCTGGACTGAAACTGGGGATTCCAACCCAAGTGCAGGATCTTGGCCTTGTAGAACCTCCTGATGTTCTCCCAGCCCCATCTCCAGCCTCTCCAGGTCCCCCTGGATCACATCCCGTCCTTCTGGTGTGTCACCTGCCCCACTCAGCTCGGTGTCACCTCCAAACTCACCGAAGGTGCCCTTGATTTCTCTGTTTAGATGATTTATGAAGAAATTAAACCACACCGGTCCCATCATGGACCTCTGAGGGCCACCACTAGTCTCAGGTCCCCATCTGGGCTTGGAGCTGTTGACCGCTACCCTCCAACCTGCGGGTGATGCTGCTGCTGTTCCGCTGGGAGCTCAGACCCCAAAACCACTCGGATTTCCTGCTTTCCCATCTTTAATTCGGCAGCGGAACAGAAACCCGGATAAACGGGGAAAACCAACCGATGGAGTTCTATCAGGAGCAGGAGTTCTACGCTTTCCGCTGGAGGAACTGCATGAGCAAAGCTCAATTCAAGTTTAATCTGGAATAACCATCGCTGTTTAAACAATAAATTCAGGGATTATTGGTGCTTCAACCTGGTAAGGGATTATTTGTGCTGCTGGCAGCGAGGAGCAGCCGCAGAGCATCCTCTCGGCTCCCAGGCAGGAGGAGCCCGTTGATCCCGCGGCTTCGGTGCCGCTCCGATGTCACGATGGCTCCGAACGGCTTCCAACTCCACCTGCTGGCCCCCAATTCTTGCTCTTGATCCTTTCGTTTTCTTGCTCTTTTCCAGAATACGCGGAATTTTTGCACTGCAAATCCAAAAAGTTCACGGATTTCGATGAGGTGCGGCAGGAAATCGAAGCGGAAACCGACCGGGTGACGGGAACCAACAAAGGAATCTCCCCCGTCCCCATCAACCTCCGTGTCTACTCCCCGCACGGTGAGTTTCCCGTGGCCTCCAACGTCCTGGAAGGAGAAAAGCTGATGTTTGCGGGCCTGCTGGCCACGCTGGTCCAAGCCAAGATGCTGGTGGCCTTCTTGGTGGCCACTTGGGCTACTGTCGGCTCGTATTTGGCTGCTGTTAGACAGCACCTCGAGGTCCTTCTCCTCCAGGCAGCTTCCAAGCCCAGAGCTGCACGGGGCTGGTGTGTCCTGAGGGCAGGACTTGGCGTCGTTAAACCAAGCTCCGATTTCATAGAATCACAGAATCACTACATTGGAAAGGACCCACCAGATCATTGAGTCCAACCGTCCCCATCAATCACTGACCCGTGTCCCTCAGCACCTCGTCCACCCGGCCCTTCAACCCCTCCAGGGCAGGGGACTCAACCCCCTCCCTGTCCCAGGGCCCAGGGCCCCTTTCCAGGAAAGATTCCATCCTGCTGTCCATGCGGAGCCTCCCCTGGTGGAGCTTGAGGCCGTTCCCTCTCGGCCTGGCCCCTGGCCCTGGGGAGAAGAGCCCAGCTCCCTCCTCTCCACCAGCTCCTTGCAGGGAAAGAGCAAGGAGGTCTCCCCTCAGGCTCCTCTTCTCCAGGCTGAACCCCCCCAGCTCTCTCAGCCGCTCCTCTTCTTCTCCAGCCCCCTCCCCGGCTTCGTTGCTCTTCTCTGCACTCGCTCCAGAGCCTCCACATCCTCGTGTCCCACCAACCCCCCCAGGTCCTTCTCCTCCAGGCCCTTTCCAGCCAGACTCCTCCTAGGCTGGAGCTGCCCAGGGTCGTTGTGCCCCAAGGTCCTGCTCCAACCTCATCCCCTTGGTCTCAGCCCATGGATCCAACCAGCTCAGATCCCTCTGGAGAACCTCAAACCCTCCAGCAGATCCACCCGGCTCAGTGTCACCCCCAAACTCTCTCAGGGAGCCCTCGATGCCTTCATCCAGGTCGTGGATAAAGACATTGACCAGGACCCAGCACTGAGCCCTGGGGACACCGCGTGGAACTGGCCTCCAGCTGGAGTTAACTCCATTTCCCACCAGTCTCTGGGCTCTCCAGCCAACCAGTTTTCCACCCAGGAGATTGTTCTCCTCTCCAGGCCCGAGGTGACAGTTTCCAAAGCAGAATTCTATGAGAAACTGTCTCAAAGGCTTTCCTGAAGTCCAAGAAGATCCATCCACAGCCTTTCCCTCATCCGGTAGGTGAATCACTTTGGTCTCTCGTTCCAGTGCTGAACCTGACCCTGATCGACCTCCCTGGCATCACCAAAGTGCCGGTGGGGGATCAACCGCAGGACATCGAGTACCAGATCAAGGAGATGATCCTGCAGTTCATCAGCCGCGAGAGCAGCCTCATCCTCGCCGTCACGCCGGCAAACATGGACCTGGCCAACTCCGATGCCCTCAAGATGGCCAAGGAGGTGGATCCGCAAGGTGAGACCAGAGTATTGTCTCCTCCAGGGCCTGTATTGGCCTCCTTGCCGAGCGGTGAAGCCTTTGGTGGCTGGCGCAGCTCCCTAATCAGGGAATGTTGGGGTAGGAAGGGCCCTCTGAGCTCCCCTAGTCCCATTTCGATCCAGAATCCCAGGCTGGTGTGGTGGGAAGGGCCCTCTGGAGCTCCTCTAGTCCCATTTGGATCCAGAATCCCAGACTGGTGAGGTGGGAAGGACCCTCTGGAGCTCCCCTAGTCCCATTTGGATCCAGAATCCCGGACTGGTGAGGTGGGAAGGGCCCTCTGAGCTCCCCTAGTCCCATTTGGATCCCAGAATCCCAGACTGGTGAGGTGGGAAGGGCCCTCTGGAGCTCCCCTAGTCCCATTTGGATCCAGAATCCCAGGCTGGTGAGGTGGGAAGGGCCCTCTGGAGCTCCCCTAGTCCCATTTCGATCCCAGAATCCCAGGCTGGTGAGGTGGGAAGGGCCCTCTGAGCTCCCCTAGTCCCATTTCGATCCCAGAATCCCAGGCTGGTGAGGTGGGAAGGGCCCTCTGAGCTCCCCTAGTCCCATTTGGATCCAGACCCCCAGACTGGTGAGGTGGGAAGGGCCCTCTGAGCTCCCCTAGTCCCATTTGGATCCAGAATCCGAGGCTGGTGAGGTGGGAAGGGCCCTCTGGAGCTCCCCTAGTCCCATTTGGATCCAGAATCCCAGACTGGTGAGGTGGGAAGGGCCCTCTGGAGCTCCCCTAGTCCCATTTGGATCCAGAATCCCAGACTGGTGAGGTGGGAAGGGCCCTCTGGAGCTCCCCTAGTCCCATTTGGATCCCAGAATCCCAGGCTGGTGAGGTGGGAAGGGCCCTCTGGAGCTCCTCTAGTCCCATTTCGATCCCAGAATCCCAGGCTGGTGAGGTGGGAAGGGCCCTCTGGAGCTCCCCTAGTCCCATTTGGATCCAGACTCCCAGACTGGTGAGGTGGGAAGGGCCCTCTGGAGCTCCCCTAGTCCCATCTGGATCCCAGAATCCCAGACTGGTGAGGTGGGAAGGGCCCTCTGGAGCTCCCCTAGTCCCATTTCGATCCCAGAATCCCAGGCTGGTGAGGTGGGAAGGGCCCTCTGAGCTCCCCTAGTCCCATTTGGATCCAGAATCCGAGGCTGGTGAGGTGGGAAGGGCCCTCTGAGCTCCCCTAGTCCCATTTGGATCCAGAATCCCAGACTGGTGAGGTGGGAAGGGCCCTCTGGAGCTCCCCTAGTCCCATTTGGATCCAGAATCCGAGGCTGGTGAGGTGGGAAGGGCCCTCTGGAGCTCCCCTAGTCCCATTTGGATCCCAGAATCCCAGGCTGGTGAGGTGGGAAGGACCCTCTGGAGCTCCCCTAGTCCCATTTGGATCCCAGAATCCCAGACTGGTGAGGTGGGAAGAACCCTCCAAGAGCAACCCCATCCCTCCTTGGCCAAAGCCGGCTCACCGGATCCCATCCCGGTGGACTCAAATCCCTCTGGCGAAGGAGACCTTGCATCCTCCCTGGGCCAGGCCTTCCAGAAGTTTCTCCTCGTGTCCAGGTGGAACTTCCCAGCCTCCAGTTTGTGCTGGTGCCCCTTGTCCTGAGCAGAGTCCGGCCGCATCCTCCTGCCCCTTGGATAGGGATCAGTGTGGATGGAATCCCCTCTCTGGGCTGGGCAGCCCCAGCTCTCCCAGCCTTCCCTCCAGCCCCTCCTCCTCTCTCTCCAGTGGCTCCTGGTCCTTCTGGAACCTTGGAGCTCAGAGCTGGACCCAGATTTCAGCTGGGAACTCCCTAGGGAAGAGCAAAGGGCGAGGAGAGCACCTCTGCTTGCTCCCCACGCACCCCAGGGCGTTCTTGGACCCCAGATCCCAGAGCAATCTCCATCCTCTGATGGATGCGGAAGGGCCAGCGGCGCCGTTCCTCGCTGCTGAGCTCATAGAATCACAGAATCACCAGGTTGGGAAGGACCCATCGGATCATGGAGTCCAACCATCCCCATCAACCACCAACCCACGTCCCTCAGCGCCTCGTCCACCCGGCCCTTCAACCCCTCCAGGGCAGGGGACTCAACCCCCTCCCTGTCCCAGGGCCCAGGGACCCTTTCCAGGAAAGATTCCATCCTGCTGTCCAGCCGGAGCCTCCCCTGGTGGAGCTTGAGGCCGTTCCCTCTCGGCCTGGCCCCTGGCCCTGGGGAGAAGAGCCCAGCTCCCTCCTCTCCACCAGCTCCTTGCAGGGAAAGAGCAAGGAGGTCTCCCCTCAGGCTCCTCTTCTCCAGGCTGAACCCCCCCAGCTCTCTCAGCCGCTCCTCTTCTTCTCCAGCCCCCTCCCCAGCTTCCTTGCTCTTCTCTGCACTCGCTCCAGAGCCTCCACATCCTTCTGGTGGGGAGGGGCCCACGACCGACCCCAGGAGTCGAGGGGCCGAGGCCGGAGGGAGAAGAACCTCCCTGGCCCTGCTGGCCACGCCGGGGCTGCTCCAAGCCCAGACGCCCTTGGCCTTCTTGGCCCCCTGGGCCCCTGCTGGCTCCTGTTCCACCAACCCCCCCAGGCCCTTCATGTTCCGTTGGGCTCCGGCACCCACCTTCCCGTTTTAGCTGTGTCCTCTGAGCCGTGCTTGATGGATTCCTTGCTTATGCGCTTGATCGATCGCTCGTTTGTGATGTTAATCAATTCCTTGTTTGCGTGGGTTCTCCAGGCTTGCGGACGATCGGAGTCATCACCAAGCTGGACCTGATGGACGAGGGCACGGACGCCCGGGATGTGCTGGAGAACAAGCTGCTTCCCCTCCGGAGAGGTAGCGAACCGCAAAGGCTTTTCATCCTTTTCATCCGATCGCGGCGCTTCCCACGGGCGGCTCTGGCGTTCCCGGCGCCGGCCGGAGACGCCCCTCGCGCCACCTTTGGCTCCTGGAGAAGCGTCCGGTGCGGAGCCGCCGGGCCCTGCTCCCGCGGCGTTGAGCGAGAGCCGCCGTCTCTTCTCGCAGGCTACATCGGCGTGGTGAACCGCAGCCAGAAGGACATCGACGGCAAGAAGGACATCAGGGCGGCGCTGGCCGCCGAGCGCAAGTTCTTCCTCTCCCACCCGGCTTACCGGCACATGGCCGACCGGATGGGCACCCCGCACCTCCAGAAGGTCCTCAACCAGGTGGGCTCCGTTCCCTTCCTCAGCGCTGGGAGGCGTTGGCGTTTCTCCCCGGTGGGACAGGGATGTTCCGGTGTCTCAGTGTCCGGTTTTTCTCTCGCAGCAACTCACCAACCACATCCGGGAGACGCTGCCTGCGCTGCGGAGCAAACTGCAGAGCCAGCTCCTCTCCCTCGAGAAGGAGGTGGAGGAGTACAAGAACTTCCGCCCCGACGATCCCACGCGCAAAACCAAAGCTTTGTTACAGTAGGTTTCTCCTGCTCGGTGCGGCCTTCCGGGTGCCTCGCCTGGCTCGGGAGATGGGCCTCTCCCAGCTGGAAGCAGAACCATGGAATGGTGTCATGGAATCCTGGAATGGGTTGGGTCGGAAGGGCCCTCAAAATCCATCCAGTTCCACACGATCAGGGCCTCCAAGCCCCGTCCAACCTACCCTTCAACACATTCAGGGATGGAGCAACCTGGGCCAGGGCCTCATCGTCAACAATTCCTTTCCAAGATCTCCTCTCAGTCTCCCCCGTTTCAGCTTAAAGCTGATCCCCTCATCCTACCCCAGCCTTGAGAGCCCCTCCCCAGCTTTCCTGGAGCCCCTTTTCCACACTGGGATGTGCTGTAAGGTCTCCTCAGAGCCTTCTCTTCTCCATCGACCCCAGCTCTCTTGTCCTCGGATGGGACATAAACACCCTCTGCTCCTCCCGTGAGGCTCCTTTATCTCCCTCGTTGGCTTCTTCCAAGGAAGAGCCCGGTGGCCAGTGCTGCGTGGAGCTGGTGGCCCTGCCGACTCCCCTTGGAGCTAAACCAGCACCTGAGAGAGATTCCGTGTCTCCAGCTGCTGGGAAGGCCAAGGAATTGCTCTCCTAGAGATTCCTGCGGGCAGGAATCAACATCTCCTCCTTGCTGTGCTCCCTACGGGCCTTGGGCGTCCCATGGCTGGAGCTGGGGAGGAGAGTGGACACCTCACGTCCCCCTTTCCCGCCCGCGTGCTCTTGAAATGCAACGAGAAGGGAAAATCTCTGCTGGAAAATGGAATTGGGAGAACTTCTCCACGCCCTGAGGAACAGAAGTGGCGCTGGGGAGTCCTCGGTTGGAGGCTCTTTCCTCACGTGGTTTCTCCCTCTGCTTCTCCACAGGATGGTCCAGCAGTTTGGGGTGGACTTTGAGAAGCGCATCGAAGGTTCAGGAGACCAGGTGGACACGCTGGAGCTTTCCGGAGGGGCGAGGATCAACCGCATTTTCCACGAGAGGTTTCCCTTTGAGTTAGTGAAGGTAAAGTGGATCCGGGGGCAGATCCTCAGCTCGTGGGTGGGATGGGCTGAACTCCAGCTGGGACAACCGCGTGGAACCGAAGCCCGGCTCAGCTCCGGCCTTTCCCTTCAGAGAATCATGGAATCGTTGAGGTTGGAGAAGCTCTCCAAGCTCATCCAGCCCAACCCCACCAAACGCTGTCCCCAAGAGCCACAGCTCCTCGTATTTTGAAGCTCTCCGGGGATGGAGACTCTACTAGGTCCCTGCACAGCCACTTCCAAGGCTTCCTCGCTCTTTCCGTGAAGGAACCTTTCCCAACATCCAACCTCAACCTCCCGTAGTGCAACTTGAGGCCATTTCTTCTCATCCATCGCTTGTTCCTTGGGAGCGGAGCCTGGCACACCCCTCACCACGACCCCCTCTCTGGGAGCTGCTCAGAGCGATGAGGTCTCCCCTCGGCCTCCTCCCAACCAAACCCCCCTGAGATCCCTCAGCCGCTTCCCTGCTTCTCCAGCCCCTTCTCCAGCTCCTCCAGACGCTCTCCAGCCCCTCTTGGGGTGAGGGCCCCAAACCTGGACCCAGGACTCGAGGTGCGGCCGAGCCCAGGGGTTGATCCCGTCGCTGCTCCTGCTGGTCACCCCGGGGCTGATCCAAGCCAAGATGCTGGTGGCCTTCTTGGCCACCTGGGCCACTGCTGGTTCGCGTTTGGCTACTGCCAACCAGCACCCCAGATCCTCTTGTGCCGGTTTTCCAGCCTCTCCTCCCATGCGTGGAGTATTCCATGAGGTTGAGGTGGCCCAAGTGCCGGACCAGACACTTGACCTCGTTGAACCTCATCCCATTGGCCTTGGCCCATGGCCCAGCCTGGCCTGATCCCTCTCTGGATCCTTCCTGCCCTCCAGCCATGGATCCAGCCTGCCCTGATCCCTCTCTAGATCCTTTCTGCCCTCCAGCCATGGATCCAGCCTGCCCTGATCCCTCTCTAGACCCTTCCTGCCCTCCATCCATGGATCCAGCCTGGCCTGATCCCTCTCTAGATCCTTCCTGCCCTCCAGCCATGGATCCAGCCTGCCCTGATCCCTCTCTAGATCCTTCCTGCCCTCCATCCATAGCTCCAGCCTCTCCTGATCCCTCTCTAGATCCTTCCTGCCCTCCAGCCATGGATCCAGCCTCTCCCGATCCCTCTCTAGATCCTTCCTGCCCTCCATCCATGGCTCCAGCCTGGCCTTGAACCCTCTCTAGATCCTTCCTGCCCTCCATCCATGGCTCCAGCCTGGCCTTGAACCCCTCCAGGAACGGAGCAGCCACCTCTGCTCTGGGCAACCCAGGTGTAGGATCTTGGCCTTGTAGAACCTCCTGATGTTCTCCCAGCCCCATCTCCAGCCTCTCCAGGTCTCTCTGTCCTAAATAAAACTTTCTGCTTGAATCCGCTGGTGCCGAAGGAAGGAGCCGGAGCCGGGATTGCCGTGTGGTGACCGGCAGCGGCCGCAGAACCTCACGGTGGTTTCTTTTCTCTCCAGATGGAGTTTGACGAGAAGGACCTGAGGCGAGAGATCAGCTACGCCATCAAAAACATCCACGGTGTGAGGCGAGTACGGGAGCGGGGCCGAGCCGGGGGGCTGGGAACTGAGGGTTGGAGCAATGATGGAGGCAGAGGGGACGCTGTGGTGGGCGACGTGGTCCTCAGGCGCCACCTCAGCTGCCCTGTGTGGCTCGTGGCCACTGTTCCAGCTCTCCCCGCTCCCTTTTTCTCTTGGAGAACCTGGTAGAGTCTGCGCTGTGGGCGCTGAGCTGAAAAATTCCCCCTGGTGCTGCAGTTCAGGCCCTAAATCTTCGTTTTCTTTCCCTTCTTGTTCCCTCGCGCGGGGTGGGAACGACCTTGGGAGAAAGGAAGGGAGGGAACTGAGCCTCCGCTCTTGGAGAAGGAGCCGGATCCCGCCTGTGGGATCCTCCCCTCTTGCCTTGCACCGAGCTGGGAATTCCGAGGAATGATCTTAAGGGTGGGATGTGATCCAGAGGGACCTGGAGAGGCTGGAGATGGGGCTGGGAGAACATCAGGAGGTTCTACAAGGCCAAGGTCCTACACCTGGGTTGGAATCCCCAGTTTCAATCCAGGCTGGGGGATGATGATGGGATCGGGAGCAGCGGGAGGAGAAGGATTTGGGGGGCTGGGGGAGGAGAAGCTCGAGAGGAGCCGGTAACCACGTCCTGGGCTGCATCAGGAGCTCCTCTCTCCTCAGCTGGAGGGTCGGGGCCAGCTCTGGAATCGTCCCCAGGAGGAGGTGATGGAGCTGCTGGAAGGGGCCCAGAGGAGGCTCTGAGGAGGGTCCGAGGGCTGGAGAACCTTCTGTAGGAGGACAGGCTGGCAGAGTTGGGGTTGTTCAGCCTGGAGAGGAGAAGGCTCTGAGGAGACCTCATAGTGACCTCCTTGTGCCTGTGGGGCTCCAGGAAAGCTGGGGAGGGGCTGGTTGCAAAGGCCTGGAGGGACGGGCCGAGGGGAACTGGGAGAAACTGGAGAGGGGCAGGGTCAGACTGGGCAGGAGGAGGAACTTCTCCCTGAGGAGAGCGGGGAGGCCCTGGGACAGGCTGCCCAGAGCAGAGGTGGCTGCTCCAGCCCTGGAGGGGTTCAAGGCCGGGTTGGATGGGGCTTGGAGCCCCCAATCCCATGGAACTGGATGGGCTTGGAGGTCCCTTCCAAGCCAAACCATTCTAGGATCTGAAGTTCTCTCCTTGGCCAGCCTGGTGCTCCCATGGCAAAAGGGAAATGGGGGATTTCTACTGTCGTTGTGGGGGAGCAGCACCTGGATTTGAGGTGCTGGAGGGTTGGAAGCTCCGGGGATCCAGGGTGCATCCGTTGGCCTCCAAACTGATGTCCCGTTCTCTTTCTCTCCCCGTGGATCCGTGCAGGACGGGGCTCTTCACGCCGGACCTGGCCTTCGAGGCCATCGTGAAGAAGCAGGTGGTGAAGCTGAAGGAGCCGTGCTTGAAATGCGTTGACCTCGTTATCCAGGAGCTAATTAACACCGTTAGGCAGTGTACCAGTAAGGTATCGCACCGGCAGAGGCCGTCCAGCCCTTCCCGCGGGATGGGGAAGCGGGAACGCTGCTCCGACCTGCCCTGCCTGGCTTCCCTTCCCCATAAAACCCATCAAAATCATAAATTCCAGAGAACTCTAGGAGCAAATTGGATATTCCAAGCTTTAACTCGACTCCTTTAATTGGGAATCGTCCCCATCGGCTTGGGCTGAGGGGATCGCTTAACCCCGTGTTCTGAGAATCCCGGGAACAAAAGCTGGGAACCAGCAAACAAGTTTGGGAATCCTGCAGTCAATGTTTGCAATTAAGAGCAAGCTCGTTTGCGTTTCACCCCTCCCAAATTATCCCTTCTCCATGGATTTGTTATCCGGGAGCTGCGAGGGCCTGGATAAAGGAGCCATTTCCATAATTAATGACCATCCTGGAGTGATTCTTCAACCCAAAGAAACGCTTTCAGCTGAAAAAAGGGGAGAAAACGCAGCTCTGCTCCTTCCGAGGCTTCTGGGATTGACAGAATCCCTGGATTTAGCAGGGAAGGGGGATTTCTCTGTGCTGTTGGCTCCCCGGAGCGCGTTTGCAGAGCAGGAGGGTTTGAATGTCGGTGGGTCAGGAATCCTCCGCTCTCGCTCCTTCCCGGCGTGAGCTGGTGACGGACGCAGCCGGCGCTTCCTGCCGGAATTCCTTGTCTCCCAAACCCCAGGAGGCTCCGACCCCAAAGCTGAGCTGAAATCCAGTTTTCCTAGCGCTCCGCTGGCTGTTCCCAACCCCAAAGCTGAGCAGAAATCCAGTTTTCCTAGCGCTCCGCCGGCTGCTCCGGCCTCACGCGGTGCCGCGGCTCTTCCCGCCCGGCCCGGCCTTTGAATCCATAGCGGAAAAGCCGACTGTGAAGCGTAGCGAGCCCGGTTTTCTGGTATTTGATCCGGCTGCCCCCATTCCATGTGCCGGAGAGGTAACAGCTGCTCCCTCAATCCCATTTTCTCACCGGAACATCTGGAATGTATTTGCTGCCAGGACCCAGGTGGCAAAAATGGGCTCAGCCGCAAGGTTGGCGCTGATTCCGGGGGGATTCCATGTCCTTCCAGCACCAAATCCTTATCGGGAATGCCGGTAAATGCCGAGGGAGCGCCGGCTCGGCTCCTGCCGAGGGATATTGCACTGAGCTTGCCGGCCACGTGGTTCCCCCATCGCTGGGATCCCCAAATCCTTCCCCTCCCTTGGCGTAGCTCCCGCTTCCTGCCCTGAAAACCGGGATCCGCGGGAAGAAAAACCCCGGATCCACGTGTTTGGCATCGTTTCCAACGCCCCTGGGAAGGGGA
Organism: Phaenicophaeus curvirostris; assembly: GCF_032191515.1. Lineage (NCBI taxonomy): Eukaryota > Metazoa > Chordata > Aves > Cuculiformes > Cuculidae > Phaenicophaeus > Phaenicophaeus curvirostris. The sequence continues at coordinate 142,215 of NW_027206748.1, forward strand.
TCTTGCCAAGCCGGTTGCTTTGTCCACCCCTGAGCCCCAGCTCGGTCTCGTCCCTCCCCGTTCCCTTCGGAGCGTCTCCTCTCCCTGGATCTCTGCGGTCCCCTCAGCAGCCGGTTTTCCCCGGCCTTCTCCCTTTCTTTTCAGCTTGGTTCCTACCCCAGGTTACGGGAGGAGACGGAGAGGATCGTGACCACGCACATCAGGGAGCGGGAGGGCAAAACGAAGGACCAGGTGAGCTCCAAGGAGCAGCCGCCGTCCGGCATCTCCCGCTCCTTCTCCCAAAGGTCCCTCTCGCGGCTCCGGCATCTCTTGTGTCATCACCGCCAGCCCCGAGTGAGCTTCCAGCCCTTCCTGCGGGATTCCTAACTTAGAATAGAATCGTAGAATAGAATCACCAGGTTGGGAAGGACCCACCGGATCATGGAGTCCAACCGTCCCCACCAATCACTAACCCGTGTCCCTCAGCACCTCGTCCACCCGGCCCTTCAACCCCTCCAGGGCAGGGGACTCAACCCTGTCCCTGTCCCAGGGCCCAGGGACCCTTTCCAGGCAAGATTCCATCCTGCTGTCCATGCGGAGCCTCCCCTGGTGGAGCTTGAGGCCGTTCCCTCTCGGCCTGGCCCCTGGCCCTGGGGAGAAGAGCCCAGCTCCCTCCTCTCCACAAGCTCCTTGCAGGGAAAGAGCAAGGAGGTCTCCCCTCAGGCTCCTCTTCTCCAGGCTGAACCCCCCCAGCTCTCTCAGCCGCTCCTCTTCTTCTCCAGCCCCCTCCCCAGCTTCGTTGCTCTTCTCTGCACTCGCTCCAGAGCCTCCACATCCTCGTGTCCCACCAACCCCCCCAGGTCCTTCTCCTCCAGGCCCTTTCCAGCCAGACTCCTCCTAGGCTGGAGCTGCCCAGGGTCGTTGTGCCCCAAGGTCCTGCTCCAACCTCATCCCCTTGGTCTCAGCCCATGGATCCAACCAGCTCAGATCCCTCTGGAGAACCTCAAACCCTCCAGCAGATCCACCCAGCTCAGTGTCACCCCCAAACTCTCTCGGGGAGCCCTCGATGCCTTCATCCAGGTCGTGGATAAAGACACTGAACAGGGCTGGAGCCAGCACTGAGCACTAACTCCAAATCCTCCTTCCAGATCCTCCTGCTGATTGACATCGAACTCTCCTACATCAACACCAACCACGAAGACTTCATTGGATTTGCCAAGTAAGCCATTTCCCAGCCGGACTGTTCCTCAGTTTCCCCTATAAACGGCGTTCCTTGTCCTGCCCTGAGTTTCCAGAGCCGGCCCACAGGTTCCTCTTCCCTTCCAGAGCCACCACGATTAAAAACAGGTGGAGGAGCCCCCCCAATATCCCAGTGGAATTCTAATTTTGGGGGCTGGGAGCTGCGAGGGGCTGGGATTATCCATCATCCCGCCAGGCGGGGCAGGGAGGGGGAAAAGCCGGAGTCGGGATGTTGTGCTCGGAGAGAGGAGCCGTTTAGTGCCGCTGGCAGCTGCGCTTCCCGGGAATTTGGGCCCTTCAGGCTCTTGCTGCCCTTCAGCCCGGAGGTGGGAATCCTCCTGCCCCACCAGGGGAGGGGGAACAGCTCCAGACGGTCCCAGGGGGAGCAGGAACGACTCTGGGTCCCCCGAGCTCCTCTCCCTGGGCCGGAGCGGGGCCGCGGTTCCCCGCGGGTGAGACGCCATCCCTGGTGCCGAAACATTTCAGGACCACCCGTTGTTCCCACGCGGACTCCGCCATCCACGACCCTTCCTTCTCCGTAAATTCCCATTCTCTTCCTCTTGGTTTCTTTACCCTCCTCTTTTATTTCTTTTTTTTTTTTTTTATTTTTGACGTCTCTGCTTTTCACCTTCGTTCGCAGTTTCTTCTCTCTTCTCCTAATCTCTCCTGTTTTTCCTTTGAACCATCACCTCACCCTTTCCTCCGGACTCTTCCGCAACCCCCAACCTCCCCAGCTGTTACACAGAGCAGCACGTGGCGACAGGGTGGGTACCCGCTCCCTCCGCTTGGGCCTTCCCATTCCCGCCGGGAACGCCGGACGGGAGCCGGAGAGCCTCCTCCTCTCCGAGCTCAGCTCTGGGAAGCCCCCTCAGCCCCCCGAGCTCAGCCGCGGGAGGGCCTCCCGCTCCCCCTCGCCGTGCCGCCGCGCTCCGAGGGGGCTCCGGGCTCTCCCTGCGCCCCGCGGGATCCGGGAGGAACCAGGCCCCGAGCACGGAGCCGTCTCCCACCTCCCCGCAGCGGCTCGGCGGGACAGATCCTGAGGGGAAAGGCCCCAAAGCCCGGGTTGTGCGTGTTGAACTGCTGCTCCGGCCGCTCTCCGGGCCTCGTTCTAACTCTTTTCCCGGATTTTGTTCCCGCTCCTGACTAACGTCACGTCCCGCGCCTCGTCCCCTCGCTTGCTCAGGAGAGACAGGTAGCCTTCCCTCGGTGCAGGGCTGCTCTTTTCCCACTGGGAAAGCAGGACGGGGTTCCGGAGGCCGGTAGCGGCCTGGCGGTGGCGGGGTGGCTGGCTTCCCGCACGGAATTCCCTCCTCCGTCGGCACCGCTGCTTGGCGTCTCCTCTCCTGCCGCTCAGACCCTTTTCCCCTCCGGGCCAGGCTGGAAACGCCTGGATAAAGACGTTCGGAAGGAGCTCCGGGTGGGAAAGGCCCCTCGGCACCGGCCAAACCTTGGGAAGCGGCTCCTCTGGGGGCTTTTGGTTGGATTCTACTCAACGGGGTTTCCCCTTTTGGACTCGGCTTTTCCGTACGGCGTCCTGGGTGGGAATCGTGGTGCGGCTCGGAGCGCTCGGCGGGTCCCTTCGCAGCCTAACGCTTCTCTTCCCTCCTTCCAGCGCGCAGCAGAGGAACACGCAGGCCAACAAGAAAAGGGCCATTCCCAACCAGGTACGGCCGCCGGCTCCGGGAGGAGGCAGCTCTCCGGGATATCCTGCTCCGGAGCCGTCGGAGCAACCCGGGGGCTGGAGCCGAGACCATCCAGCAGCTCCTTCCTTGGGGATGTTTGATGCTGGGGTTGGAGACGGGGAAACCGGAGCTCTCGTTCACGGTATAGGAGTGTTTGCTCCACAGGAGCTCATCTAAAACTAGGATTGAAGGTGGTCCAGCAGCTCCATCCTTGGGGATATTTAACCCCGGGGTTGGAGACAGGGAAGTTGGAGCTCACATTCATGGAATAGGAGTGTTTCCTCCGCAGGAGCTCGTCTAAAATTAGGATTGAAGGTGATCCACCAGCTCCATTCTTGGGGATATTTAGTGCTGGGGTTGGAGACAGGGAAGCCGGAGCTCTCGTTCATGGAACAGAAGTGTTCGCTCCACAGGAGCTCATTTAAAACTAGGATTCAAGGTGATCCACCAGCTCCATCCTTGGGGATATTTAATGCTGGGGTTGGAGACAGCGAAACCAGAGCTCACATTCATGGAATAGGAGTGTTCGCTCCACAGGAGCTCATCTAGAAGTAGGATTGAAGGTGATCCAGCAGCTCCATCCTTGGGGATATTTAATGCTGGGATTGGAGACAGGGAAGCTGGAGCTCTCGTTCATGGAATGGGAGCATCTGCTCTGCAGGAGCTCATCTAAAACTGGGATTTGAGTCGATCCAGCAGCTCCTTTCTTAGGGATATTTGACCCTGGGGTTGGAGACAGGGAAGCTGGAGCTCTCGTTCATGGAATAGGAGTGTCTACTCTGCAGGAGGTCATCAAAAAGTAGGATTTGAGTTGATCCAGCAGCTCCTTTCTTGGGGATATTTGACCCTGGGGTTGCAGACAGGGAGACCAGAGCTCTCGTTCATGGAATGGGAGTGTCTGCTCTGCAGGAGCTTGTCTAAAAGTAGGATTTGAGTTGATCCAGCAGCTCCTTTTCTAGGGATATTTAACCCCGGGGTTGGAGACAGGGAAGCTGGAGCTGTTGTTCATGGAATAGGAGTGTCTGCTCTGCAGGAGCTCGTCTAAAAGTAGGATTGAAGGTGATCCAGCAGCTCCTTTCTTGGGGATATTTAATGCTGGGGTTGGAGACAGGGAAGCCGGAGCTCTCGTTCATGGAATGGGAGCGTTTCCTCCGCAGGAGCTCATCTAAAAGTAGGATTTGAGTTGATCCACCAGCTCCTTTTTTAGGGATATTTGACCCTGGGGTTGGAGACAGGGAAGCCGTAGCTCTCGTTCATGGAATGGGAGCATCTGCTCTGTAGGAGCTCTTATAAAACTGGGATTTGAGTTGATCCAGCAGCTCCTTCATTGGGGATGTTTAATGCTGGGGTTGGAGACAGGGAAGCCGGAGCTCTCGTTCATGGAATGGGAGCGTTTCCTCCGCAGGAGCTCATCTAAAAGTAGGATCTGAGTTGATCCAGCAGCTCCTTTCTTGGGGATATTTAATGCTGGGGTTGGAGACAGCGAAACCAGAGCTCACATTCATGGAATAGGAGTGTTTCCTCCACAGGAGCTCATCTAAAAGAAGGATTGAAGGTGATCCAGCAGCTCCTTTTTTAGGGATATTTAACCCTGGGGTTGGAGACAGGGAAGCTGGAACTCTCGTTCATGGAATGGGAGTGTCTGCTCTGCAGGAGCTCGTCTAAAACTGGGATTTGAGTTGATCCAGCAGCTCCTTTCTTGGGGATATTTGACCCTGGGGTTGGAGACAGGGAAACCGGAGCTCTCGTTCATGGAATGGAAGTGTGTGCTCTGCAGGAGCTCGTGTAAAAGTAGGATTTGAGTTGATCCACCAGCTCCTTTCTTAGGGATATTTAACGCTGGGGTTGCAGACAGGGAAACTGGAGCCCTGGCTCACAGAACAGGACTGTGTGCTCCTCAGGAGCTCGTCTAAAACTCGGATTTGAGTTGATCCACCAGCTCCTTTCTTAGGGATATTTAGCGCTGGGGTTGGAGACAGGGAGGCTGGAGCCCTGGCTCATGGAATCGGAGTTTTTGCTCCTCAGGAGCGCGTCTAAAAGCTGAATTTAAGTTGATCCATGGCGCGGCTGCCGTGTGCCCCTCCGTTGTGTCCCACCCGCGTCCCGCTGCTTCCCGAGCCGGGCGGGCAGCTCCCCTCACACGGGGTCCGGTCTTGCGAGAAAGAATGTAATGAATGATTAACACTGTGAAATGATAATTAATAGCATGTAACTTTTTCTTTTGCTGTTTTTCTGCTTTCTTCCTACCATTTGTGTGCTTCCTGCTCTCCTCTCCCCTCCCATCACTTTGTTTTTCTCCCCTGTTCCTGTCTCCTCGTCCTGCTTTTGTTTTCCCCCCCCCCCTTAATTTTACGCACTAAAGGGTGAGATTCTGGTAAGTACCCACAGAGCCGGGCAGTGCCGGGAGACGGCAGCCGGCGACGGCCGCGGCCCTGCCAGAAACGCTTCCCCATCCCGCGCCGACGCCGCTCGCATCCCGGGATCGAGTACGCCGGTGGCAGGGGAAGCGCTGAGGGGAGAAACCAGGCTCCGTGGCTTGGGAGACGGAAAAATGGGGCTGACCCCCTTCATCCTGGCCTCTTCCCTGCGGGGCTTGGGGCTGATCCCAGCCCGGAGCCGTCGGGAACAGGCGGAGGGAGAGCCGGGTGCTGGGATTCGGGCTCTCGGCGCTGATTTTCCAGCCTCGGGGAAGCGAGAAGCCCAAATTTTGAGCCCAGAGCTGGTGGATCCCGCATCCCGTGCTCCGTCACGTCTGGTGGGCAGGCAGGGAGCTGGGAAAAGCAGGAGCTCATCCCGCTGGGATGCAGCATCTCCCCTCCAAGCCTCGTTTTCTGGAGCTCAGGGTTGGGATCTGCCAGCGTGGGCACAGAAATCCGGCACGAAGCCTTCTCCTTCGGAGGCGCCGCAGCTCCCAGGGGTCGTGGGGAGATTTGAGGTGCCCACCAGCTGCTCCAAGCCTCGATTTTCAGTTAACAGAGCATTTTTCCGCCGGCGTACTCGCTTCCCGGGATTCGGAAGGTGGATGGAAGAGGCTGCGGGCGCGACCCCGTGCCGACCATCCGAGAAAATGGAAGCGTCTGAGAAGGAAGCGACCCCCAACCCCCAAGTTTGGCTTTTAGAGCCTCGTAGCTGTGGCTCTGGTGTTGATCAATCCCTTGGCCTCAGCTCCCAAATACCAACCTGGGGGAGGAAGGCAGGGAAAGGATTCGGCTCTTGCTGCCTGGACCGGACGCTGGGCTGGGGGATGAAGTTCCCTGGAGCCAACACCTCGCTCCAGCCCCACATTCCCATGAAAACGCGGCTGCAGCTCAGGCACCGGCTGCTTTTTCATCTCACAAAGGCGTTTTCCAAGAGCCGAGAGCCCGTTCCGATGACAGCACAGCAAGTTTTGTACCTCCTGCCTCCTTAAACCCCACGCAGCCGCCTCTCCGGCAGCCCGGGAGGGCCCAGCGTCCCTTTTCCGTCTCCGACTCCAGACGCTTCCAGTTTCTTTTGGCCCCATCCGGATGGTTTTGGCCGAACCCAAGGGCTGTTGCCCCCCGGCCGTGATTTCTGCGCAGGGCGGCTCTGCCGTCGCTGGCTGCGCGGCTGCGATCGTGCCGGGCGATGGGAAGGTGGAGAGCTGACGAGGAAGGAGGCTCCGGAGCCGGGCAGAGCTCGGAGAGCCCCCGGAGCCAGGCAGAGCTCGGAGAGCCCCCGGAGCCAGGCAGAGCTCGGAGAGCCCCCGGAGCCCGGCCGGGCCCTCCAACTCCAGTCGGTTTGAAAGGATCCTTTGCCCTGGGCTCCCCGCTCTGGTGCTCAGCGCCAGGTGCTGGGCTCAGCCTTCCTCCTCTTCCTCCTCCTCTTTTCCTCCTCCTCTTTTCCTCCTCCTCTCTTCCTCCTCTCTTTCCTCCTCCTCTCTTTCCTCCTCCTCTCTTCCTCCTCCTCTTCCTCCACCTCTCTTTCCTCCTCCTCTCCTCCTCCTCCTCTCCTCCTCCTCCTTTCCTCCTCCTCTCCTCCTCCTCCTCTCTTCCTCCTCCTCTCTTCCTCCTCCTCTTCCTCCACCTCTCTTTCCTCCTCCTCTCCTCCTCCTCCTCTCCTCCTCCTCCTTTCCTCCTCCTCTCCTCCTCCTCCTCTCTTCCTCCTCCTCTCTTCCTCCTCCTCTTCCTCCACCTCTCTTTCCTCCTCCTCTCCTCCTCCTCCTCTCCTCCTCCTCCTCTCCTCCTCCTCCTCTCCTCCTCCTCCTCTCTTCCTCCTCATCTCTTCCTCCTCCTCTCTTCCTCCTCCTCTTCCTCCTCCTCTTCCTCCACCTCTCTTTCCTCCTCCTCTCCTCCTCCTCCTCTCTTCCTCCTCTCTTCCTCCTCCTCTCTTCCTCCTCCTCTTTTCCTCCTCCTCCTCTTCTCCTCCTCTCTTCCTCCCCCTCCTCCTCTCTTCCTCCTCCTCTCTTCCTCCTCCTCTCCTCCTCCTCTCTTCCTCCTCTCCTCCTCCTCTCTTCCTCCTCCTCTCTTCCTCCTCCTCTTTTCCTCCTCCTTCTCTTCTCTTCCTCTCTTCCTCCCCCTCCTCCTCTCTTCCTCCTCCTCTCTTCCTCCTCCTCTCTTCCTCCTCCTCTCTTCCTCCTCCTCTCTTCCTCTCCTCCTCTCTTCCTCCCCCTCCTCCTCTCTTCCTCCCCATCCTCATCTCTTCCTCCTCCTCCTCTCCTCCTCCTCTCCCTCTCTTCCTCCTCTCCTCCTCCTCCTCTCTTTCTTCCTTCTCTTCCCTTCCTCCTCTTTTCTTCCTCCTCCTCCCTTCCTCCTCTTTTCTTCCTCCTCCTCTTCCCCCTCCTCTCTTCCCCCTCCTCTCTTCCTCCTCCTCTCTTCTTCCTTGGTTTTCTCCCCATTCCCTGCCCTAAGGCAATTCCCTGCTCCTTCAGTCCCCTCCGAGCCCTCCCAGCTCCTGATGGAGCTTCCAGCTCCTCTCCCAGGCTGCTCTTCGCTGTGAACCTCTTCCCTCTGCCCCTTCCTTCCCTCCATCCTCCAGCTGCTCCCTCTGCTCCTTGAAAACCGACCTCCCTCCAAATTCCGAGATGGTTTTCCAGCCCGAATCGGGCTCTCCAAGCGAATCGGAAGGTGAAATCTGGAATCCACCAAGCTCTGCCCTCCTTAATCTCAGGGCTCCTTCCTTCCCCTCGCCGCGATATTCCGTAGGAGATAAGTTTTAGCTCTAGCTGCCGTGCCCACCGCTCCCAGCTTTGCCTGTGCCTAACCTGCTGGATTTTGCCGTGGCTTTTCCCTTGGCGGACGCCCGAGCGGTCGGAAATAGAGCATCCCGAGCCCCGCGGGGCGTTCTGGAAAAGCCCTGGGGCGATGGGGTCACGGCTGCCCCATCCCTGGAGGGCTCCAGGCCGGGCTGGATGGGGCTTGGAGCTCCCAATCCCATGGGAAGTGTCCCTGTCCGTGGCCGGGACTGGAACGGGGTGGCCTTGGAGGTCCCTTCCAACTCAAACCATTCCTTGAGCCTCACCTTAAAGGGGCCGGCGCTGGCTCTTTCCCAACTGGATCCCGGCGCTGGCTTGTTCCTGGCTGGATCCTGGTGCTGGTTCTTTCATAGAATCATAGAATCATAGAATAACCAGGTTGGAAGAGACCCACCGGATCATCGAGTCCAACCATTCCTATCAATATATTCCTATAAATTCCTATTTCCCAGTTGGATCCCGGCACTGGCTTATTTCCAGCTGGATCCCAGAGCTGGTTCTTTCCCAGCTGGATCCCGGCGCTGGCTCATTTCCAGCTGGATCCCAGAGCTGGTTCTTTCCCAGCTGGATCCCGGCGCTGGCTCATTTCCAGCTGGATCCCAGAGCTGGTTCTCTCCCAGCTGGATCCCGGCGCTGGCTCTTTTCCAGCTGGATCCCAGAGCTGGTTCTTTCCCAGCTGGATCCCGGCGCTGGCTCTTTTCCAGCTGGATCCCAGAGCTGGTTCTTTCCCATCTGGATCCCGGCGCTGGCCCTTCCCCGGCTGGATCGCGGCGCTGGGATTAAAGCCTTTGCCTGCGCGGCTGCTCGGAGCCGCTTCCCATCGAAGCCACGGCAAACTCCGCGTCTCGCTCGCCTCTAACTCCTCTCCGCTCAGCCGCAAGGGTCCTTCGTCCTCCCTCCCAGCCGTGCTTCCGACTCACCCGGCTCACCCCGCGTGTCCCCCCATCCCTAACCCGTGTGTGGCACTAACCCCCGGGGAACGCCGCGGGAGAGCAGCCGGCGCTCCGGCTTAGCCGCGAGCTGATGCCGCTTGGCGCTCCGGCAAGACGCGCGGTGCGAGCGCCGGGGCTGCTTGCCGGGGCCAAGCGGAGCGGGTGCCGGTGGTTTTCGTAGAATCCTAGAATCACCAGGTTGGAAAAGACCCACCGCATCTTCGAATCCAACCATTCCTATCAAATCCTAAACCTCAGGTCGGTTTGCTGGGCGGCTCGAGCTCCGGCGAGGTCGGAGCCTCCCTCTCCGAAGCCGCCGGGCTTGGGGATCCGCTGTTTTCCCCTCTTTATTGTGCGGCTCCGCGCGAGGAATTCCTGGGGAGGGAGAGAGACCGGCACCTCGCTTCGAAGGTGTCTGCTCGCAGCTCCGGGCTCTCCCTTCCCGCGGGAATCCCGCCTGGCACAGCCCAATCCTGCCCGGGGTGCCAAGGGGGAAGCAGCCGAGCAGGATCCGTCCCTGTCCCAGCGTCCTCGCTGCTCCCGGCCCAGCCCTGACCTGTCCAGACTCCAGATTAGGAGCCAATCCAGCTTCCAGCCTGCTCTGCTTCGGGAGCGTTCCCGGTGTTTTCCGGCAGGCGGAGGCGTCCGCGCTCACCGGCTGCTCCTGGGGATGATGTTCCAGGAGGGATTTGATCCCAGGGAAGCCCTTAGAGGGCAGGGATGCTCCTGGGTTCCGCTTGGAGCTCCCGGGACGCTCTGTTGAGGGTTTGTAGCCGCGGCATCCGGCTACGGCCTCGCTTCCGAGCTCCTCGAGGACGGGGAACGCTCGCACCGGCCGGCTTTGGCATTCCCGCTTCAGCGCCCGCTGTGTTGCATGCCGAATCCGTCCGCTCCTTTCCTGGAAGCTGCCGGGAGCGGGTTTGGGGGGGTGGAAAAAAATGGGATTCTGGGTATAGAAGGAGGGCGAGTGCTCCCGGAGAGCCGGAGCGGGGCTGGGGTTGGCAGCTCCGGTGGTTCGGGCCTGGGTAAGTTGGTCCTCGCTCCGCTGGGGCTGGCTCCGGCTCCGCGGACCTTTCCTTGCGTGGCTGGCGGGCGGCACGCCGGGAAGAGCCGGGATGGAGCCCGGGGTTCGCTCTTTGCGGTGCTCCTGGCTTCGCGCCCCCAAAGCAGCCCCGGTCCCCGCTTAAGGGCCAGCCACGCTCGGAATTCCTGCCTGTCTCATCCCTCTGGGACCCTGGTGCTTCTCTCCTGTCCGATAGCGGCGAGGGGGGAGCTGACACGGGGTTAGCGTCGGCTCCGACGGTGCCACCCACCGCTCCCCCCGCGCTCTTGGAGCTTCTCCTTGGGGTTCGGGGCCTCGGAATCCGCCTGGTTGAGGGTCTCCGGGGCTTTCCGTGAAGGGGTCGGGTCGGCTTTGAGCTCCGGAGCGTTTTTCCTTGCTCTCCGCCGGGGAAGATGCCGCTGCAGCCGCTTGTAACCTCTTTGCCTTCCTCCCCTCGGCTTTCTCGCCGCCGTTTCCGTCTCCAGGTGATCCGCAGGGGCTGGTTAACCATCAACAACATCAGCATCATGAAAGGAGGCTCCAAGGAATATTGGTTCGTGCTGACGGCCGAGTCGTTGTCCTGGTACAAGGACGAGGAGGTGGGTGCGAGCGGGAAAAATGGAGCTTTTGGGGGGAGGCGCCGCGATTCTCGGGGCTCGGGGAGGGAAAAATCCAGATGTCGGGAATGGGAATCGGCGCCTGGGACTCGGCGTTGTCCGGGTGTGCAGGAGCCCGGGCTCCGCTGGAGGGTGCCCTGCGGATAACCGCGATCCCAGCCAGCAAATTCCACGTCTCCAGACACTCCCCCAGATCTCGGGATTGTGTAAACACGGATGAACCCATCGGCAAACGGAGATCCAGCGGGATCCAAGCCGGGTGGGCTGTCCCTCCCAGAGAGGGTCTTTCTGGCTGTCCCTCCCGGAGAGGGTTTCTCTGCCTGTTCCCTCTTGGAGAGGGTTCTCTGCCTCTTCCCTCTTGGAGAGGGTTTTCTGCCTGTTCCCTCTTGGAGAGGGTCCTCTGCCTGTTCCCTCTTGGAGAGGGTTTCTCTGCCTCTTCCCTCTTGGAGAGGGTTCTCTGCCTGTTCCCTCTTGGAGAGGGTTTTCTGCCTGTTCCCTCTTGGAGAGGGTTCTCTGCCTGTTCCCTCTTGGAGAGGGTTCTCTGCCTGTTCCCTCTAGGAGAAGGTTTTCCGTGTCTCCCATCCCGGGAGAAGGCTCAGGGACCTCCGTGCCTCATCCCAGCTCCCCGATCCGCTTCAATTCCCGGTTTAACGACCTTTAGCCCAGGCTCTCCGGAGGGAAACCTCCTCCGTTTGCCTCGGGAGAAGGAAAGAGAGACCCAGTCCTTGATCCTGTGGGATCGTTGGGTTGTTGTTCCTGGTGGGAACGGTTTGTGTTATCCCAAAGCCACTTTGGGGCAATATCCCTGGGGATGAGGCTCTTCAAAATTTCCCTGTGCCCGGCAGCTCCGTGACTGGGGGGAGCTGGAGGCACGGGGAGCGATTCCCTCGGCTGCCAAGGTGCCAGGAGTCCCCCGGAGCGTCTGGGAAGAGGCTGCGGCCGCTCCAGACCCTTGGATCTGGCTGGATGGCATCATCCCAACATTCCCAAGCTCATCCCCGCCTGGAAATGGTGTTTAATTACCCAAACCCTAAGTGATTCCTTTGGGATCACGGAGCCGGCGTCTCCTCCTGTGGTCCCGGCTGCCCCACTTCCATATTTTGGAATTATTATTATTATTATTCCAGTATTTCCACCCCCACGGTCTGGGAATCGGCTCCAGCCTTCACCTTTTCCCCTGACGTCACCCGCGAGGCTGGGGGGGGCAGCAGGTTTTGGGGAGACGCCGGGGGTGGGGGGGGGGATTCCCTGCGGCCGCCGCTTCCCAGGATCCCGACACGCAAAAAAGGAGACACGGACACAACTTTTTATTCCCCGGGAGCCGGACGTGGGGCAAATCCCAGGCTTCTTTTGTTCATCCGTCATCTTCCGAGCGACCCGGAGAGGTGAACGGCTCTTGGGAACCGGGGAGTTGGATTCAACCTCTCCTTCCCCCCCTCCCCGAAACCCTTTTTCCGATCCGCGTCCTAAAAGAGAAGGGAGCAGGATGAGGTGCGGAGCCTCGTCCGGAGCGCGTCCCCCGTCGCTTTCCGGCGCGGAGGGATGAATGAGGCTCTGTGTCCGCGTTCCCGGCTTCCCGAATCCCCTTGGTTATTCCAAACGGTCCCTTGGAACCCGGCACCCTGCGAGATTCGGGGCGATGCAACCCTCCTCCCTCCACCCCGACGGAGTCGAACCGCCACGGGATCCAGGAGGGGATGGAAGCTCTCCCAAAAAAAAAAAAACCCAAAAAAAAAAAAGGGATTTCATCTCTTCCGAGAAGGAAAAGGGGTTGGATCCGGGCTCGCTGCCCCCTTACCTGGCGGCTACCGGGGAGACGCTGCGTGGCCGAGCCCGACCTAACCAATGTGCAGACTACTGTACAACGTTAAACCCTCCTGAACAGGTAGTCTGAACACTGGGAAGCCTGGGCTGGAATCTCCGGCTTCCCGCGGCATCCGTGGCTCCAGAGGGAGTCCAAATTCCCCCCTCCATCCCTGCTATATAGATAGATATATATATATTTTTTTTTTTCGCTTGGAATATTTGAATCGAGGGAGAGCAACCCGCCCGGGCGAAGGGAAAGCGGCTTTGTCTCCCTTCTGACGTGGCAAAAGTCCTCGCAAGCGAATCCCGTCTGGAAAAACCTTGTGGGTTTTTTTTTTTTTTTTTTTTTCTTGCTCAGGAAATCATGAGGAGGAGTGTGTTGGGGGGGGAAGGGGCGGGAGGGGACGACGGAGCCTTCGGGTTCGTGGCCTCTCCACAAAGGCAAGAGAAAAAAAAAGAAAAAATTTTTAAAAAAAAAAAAAAAAAGTCACTTTTTGGGAGCGCGTGCACGCAGCATCTGGAGACAAAGCAGAGCTGGAGCGGCTCTAAGCGGTTCCAGATGTGGCGCTGGCGGCTGGGTGGCCCCTTCGGAGCAGCCGCCTCCGTCGGCAGCCGTCGCCGAGCCAGATGTGGAGGCTCCGGCGCTTTCCAAGCGGCGCCTCCGGGCGTTCCCGAGCTCCCAGGGTGGGCTCCGTCCCACGGGCAGCGTCCTCCTGGAGCTGCCGTGGAGCCCGAGGGACCAAATCCCTTCTCGGGTGGCTCCTCCGGCAATTCCAAAAGGCGAGGAGGCACCAAAAGGGCTGCGGGGTCCGTTCTGGAGCTGGAATGATGCTGATCCCAAGGGGGACACGTTGCCCCGTCCCAGGTGAAGCTCCAGGCTTTGACCTCGGACCGTGGGCCGATGGTTCCCGCTGGATCTTCTCGAGGGAATTCCAGGAGCTCCCATCCCGCTCCGTGTCTCGGGGTTGGCTCTTCCTTCGGCGCCTCTGCCGTGTCCGCTCGCTCTCATCCCTCCCTTGTCCCCTCTTCCAGGAGAAGGAGAAGAAGTACATGTTGCCTTTGGATAACTTGAAAATCAGGGATGTGGAGAAGGGATTTATGTCCAACAAGCACGTCTTCGCCATCTTCAACACGGAGCAAAGGTAAGGGCTGGGAGCTCCTCCCCAAATCCCTTCGCTCCAGGTATCCCGGCGAGCTCAAAGCTCTTCCCAACGTGTTCCCGGGTGGATGGGCTGATGGTTTCCCATTCCCTCGCTCCAAATGTGGTCCCTTCATCCGGCTCCTCCATCCGTTTGGTGTGCTCTGAGGTGGGGAGGGAATTCTCCAGAGGAAGCAACCACTTCCCAATATTTATAGACGTGTTCCGCAGGGATTTCCCATTCCCTCGCTCCAAACACGGTCCCTCCTGCTGGCTTCTCCATCCGTTCGGTGTGGAGCATCCATGAGGTGGTGGGGAGGGATTTCTCTGGAGGAAACAACCACTTCCCAATATTTATAGACATGTTCTGCAGGGATTTCCCATTCCCTCACTCCAAACACGGTCCCTCCAGCCGGCTTCTCCATCCATTTGGTGTGGAGCATCCATGAGGTGGTGGAGAGGGATTTCTCTGGAGGAAGCAACCACTTCCCAGTATTTATAGACACGTTCCAGAGGAATTTCCCATTCCCTCGCTCCAAACACGGTCCCTCCATTCATCTTCTCCACCCGTTTGGTGTGGAGCATCCATGAGGTGGTGGAGAGGGATTTCTCCAGAGGAAAAAACCACTTCCCAATATTTATAGACACGTTCCAGAGGAATTTCCCATTCCCTCGCTCCAAACACGGTCCCTCCAGCCGGCTTCTCCATCCGTTTGGTGTGGAGCATCCATGAGGTGGTGGGGAGGGATTTCTCTGGAGGAAGCAACCACTTCCCAGTATTTATAGACACGTTCCAGAGGAATTTCCCATTCCCTCACTCCAAACACGGTCCCTCCATTCATCTTCTCCATCCATTTGGTGTGGAGCGTCCATGAGGTGGTGGAGAGGGATTTCTCTGGAGGAAGCAACCACTTCCCAGTATTTATAGACACGTTCCAGAGGAATTTCCCATTCCCTCGCTCCGAACACGGTCCCTCCAGCCGGCTTCTCCATCCGTTCGGTGTGGAGCATCCATGAGGTGGTGGGGAGGGATTTCTCTGGAGGAAGCAACCACTTCCCAGTATTTATAGACGCGTCGTGGAGGGATTTCAGGCTTCCGAGGGCTCGTGGTGCTGTGCTGGGAGTCCCCAGTCCTCATCTCCACACCCTCTTCCCTAGGAACGTGTACAAGGATCTCCGTCAGATCGAGCTGGCCTGTGATTCCCAAGAAGATGTGGACAGCTGGAAAGCTTCCTTCCTCCGAGCCGGAGTTTATCCAGAAAAAGACCAAGTAAACCCCCCCTCTGCCTTGTTCGAGCCCTCCCGGAGCGAGCCGGGAGCTGCCGGCCGGGAGCAGCCCGGGAGAGGCTGCCCGAGGAGCCTTTGGAGCCGGGAGCTCCGGGCTTGGCTCCTGGTGCATCCCATGAGGGTCTCGGATCCCCTGGAAAATCCCGCGGTATCGTAGGAGAGGACAAACGCTATCGCGGCGCTGGTTTTGTGCCGCCCGCCCGATGGATCCGGACGGTCCTTCCGGGCTCTGAAACAAAAAAATCCGCGTGGGATGGAACTAGGTGGAAGGGAGAGGGAATAAACGCGGAGCAGAGGGGTTTCTTTCCGGGTCCGGTTGGATCCCGACCGGTAGCGTGTGCCCTGCTTTCCCCGAGCAGACTGAGAACGAGGACGGCGCCCAGGAAAACACCTTCTCCATGGATCCCCAGCTGGAGCGCCAGGTGGAAACCATCCGCAACCTCGTCGACTCCTACGTCGGCATCATCAACAAATCCATCCGGGATCTCATGCCAAAGACGATTATGCACCTCATGATCAACAACGTGAGTGGCCGCAGGGAGCCTCTCGGTGGGAAAGGGATGGAGGTGTTGGGGTTCTCCAGGCTGGAGATGCCGGGAAGGAGCTCTGGGCGCCTCCTGGTTGGTGTTGGGAAGCGAAAGAAAAGGATTTGACCCTTCAGTTCTTCATTCCCTGGCTCCGTTGTGCTGCTCGGCATCGGTTTTGCCGGGAAGGCGCTTTGGTTCATGGCGTTAGTGAACCGACGTGGAACCATCTTGAGTTCTGAGTCACCCCGTGTTCCTTCCGGAGCGAGGGGAGGCGTCTCCGGCCTCTGCGGCTTCGGATCCTCCAGCTCCTGCGTCCGGCACCCTGGCCGAGCTTCCTGGTTGCCCTCCCTGCCCCTCGACCCCAGCTCAGCTCCACGTTCTCCAACCAGGGAAGGACAACGGAGCTGGGAAGGGGTTGGAGCAACCGGGAAGGACCTGAGGGAGGCGGAGAGGTTTGGGCAGGAGAAAAGGGGGTGAGGGGAGGAGACTGGAGCCCGAGGTGACTCTTCCCATGGGGTATGACAAGAGGAGAGGGATGAAAGGTTGGAATCCTTTCAGATGGAAGACGTCCCTGTGCGTGGCAGGGTGTGTGGAACTGAATCGTCTTTGAGATCCCTTCCAATCCAGGCTCTCGGAGCAACCTGATCCAGTGGGAGGTTGGAACTGGATCATCTTTGAGTTCCCTTCCAATCCAGGCTCTCGGAGCAACCTGATCCAGTGGGAGGTTGGAACTGGATCGTCTTTGAGATCCCTTCCAACCCAAGCTCTCGGAACAACCTGATCCAGTGGGAGGTTGGAACTGGATCGTCTTTGAGATCCCTTCCAACCCAAACTCTCGGAGCAACCTGATCCAATGGGAGGTTGGAAGTGGATCATCTTTGAGATCCCTTCCAACCCAAACTCTCAGAGCAACCTGATGCAGTGGGAGGTTGGAACTGGATCGTCTTTGAGATCCCCTCCAACCCAAGATCTCGGAGCAACCTGATCCAATGGGAGGTTGGAACTGGATCGTCTTTGAGATCCCTTCCAACCCAAACTCTCGGAGCAACCTGATCCAATGGGAGGTTGGAACTGGATCGTCTTTGAGATCCCTTCCAACCCAAACTCTCGGAGCAACCTGATGCAGTGGGAGGTTGGAACTGGATCGTCTTTGAGATCCCTTCCAACCCAACCTCTCGGAGCAACCTGATGCAGTGGGAGGTTGGAACTGGATCATCTTTGAGATCCCTTCCAACCCAAACTCTTCTAGGATTCTATGATCTGAAAGGGTTTTTCCCGATGAAGGGCTCCATGATTCCGAGTTTGGGGCTGATGGCCGCTTGCCGTGTCTCCGCAGACCAAGGATTTCATCCACTCGGAGCTGCTGGCGTACCTCTACTCCTCGGCCGACCAGAGCAGCCTGATGGAGGAGTCGGCCGACCAGGCGCAGCGGCGGGACGAGATGCTCCGCATGTACCACGCGCTGAAGGAGGCGCTCAGCATCATCGGCGACATCAGCACCAGCACCGTCTCCACGCCGGTGCCGCCGCCCGTCGACGACACGTGGCTGCAGACCAGCAGCGGCCACAGGTGGGCAGCCCGGCGGCAAGCGAGGGGTTAAACCAGGGCAGGACGCAGATTTGGGGGGGAAAAGGGGAGTTTGGGGGAGTCTGAGGGGAAATTGTGAGAAGGTTGAGGGGAAAGTTGCGTTTTTAGAGAGTTTGCAGAGGGGATTTGAGGTAAAAATGGCATTTTATGGAAGTATCTGAGGAGATTTGGGGGAAAAATGCAATTTTGGGGAGTTTGAGGGGAAGTTTGAGAAGATGGAGGTGAAAGTTGCGGTTTTTAGAGAGTTTGGAGAGGGGATTTGAGGTAAAAATGGTGGTTCTGAGGAGTTTCTGAGGGTATTTTGGGGAAAAATGCAGTTTTGGTGAAGTTTGAGGGGAAATTTGAGAAGGTTGAGGTGAAAGTTGCGGGTTTAGAGAGTTTGGAGAGGGGTTTTGAGGTAAAAATGGCTTTTTGGGGGACTTTCTGAGGAGATTTTGGGGGAAAAACTTTAGTCTTGGGGAGTTTCAGAGGAAATTTGAGGAAGTTGAGGTGAAAGTTGCGTTTTTAGAGAGTTTGGAGAGGAGATTTGAGGTAAAAATGGCATTTTATGGAAGTATCTGAGGAGATATGGGGGAAAAATGCAGTTTTGGGGAGTTGGAGGGGAAATTTGAGAAGATGGAGGTGAAAGTTGTGGTTTTAGAGAGTTTGGAGAGGGGATTTGAGGTAAAAATGGCATTTGGGGGGAGTTTCTGAGGAGATTTGGGGAGAAAATGCAGTTTTGGGGAGTTTGAGGGGAAATTTGAGAAGATGGAGGTGAAAGTTCCGGTTTTAGAGAGTTTGGAGAGGGGATTTGAGGTAAAAATGGCATTTTGGGGGAGTTTCTGAGGAGATTTTGGGGAAAAACTTTAGTCTTGGGGAGTTTCAGAGGAAATTTGAGGAAGTTGAGGTGAAAGTTGCGTTTTTAGAGAGTTTGGAGAGGGGATTTGAGGTAAAAATGGCATTTTGGGGGAGTTTCTGAGGAGATGTGGGGGGAAAATGCAGTTTTGGGGAGTTTGAGGGGAAATTGTGAGAAGAAGGTTGAGGTGAAAGTTGTGGTTTTAGAGTTTGGAAAGGGGATTTGAGATAAAATGGCATTTTGGGGGAGTTTCTGAGGAGGTTTGGGGTAAAAAAGTGTCGTTTTGGGGAGTTTGAGGGGAAATTTGAGAAGGTTGAGGTAAACATTGCGGTTTTAGAGAGTTTGGAGAGGGGATTTGATGTAAAAATGGTGTTTTCGGGGAGTTTCTGAGGCAATTTGGGGAGAAAATGAAGTTTTGGGGAGTTTGAAGGGACATTGTGAGAAGGTTGAGGTGAAAGTTGTGGTTTTTAGGGAGTTTGGAGAGGGGTTTTGAGGTAAAAATGGCGTTTTGGGGGAGTTTCTGAGGAGATTTTGGGGAAAAACTTTAGTCTTGGGGAGTTTCAGAGGAAATTTGAGGAAGTTGAGGTGAAAGTTGCGTTTTTAGAGAGTTTGGAGAGGGGATTTGAGGTAAAAATGGCATTTTGGGGGAGTTTCTGAGGAGATGTGGGGGGAAAATGCAGTTTTAGGGAGTTTGAGGGGAAATTGTGAGAAGAAGGTTGAGGTGAAAGTTGTGGTTTTAGAGTTTGGAAAGGGGATTTGAGATAAAATGGCATTTTGGGGGAGTTTTTGAGGAGATTTGGAGGAAAAAATGCAGTTTTGGGGAGTTTGAGGGGAAATTTGAGAAGGTTGAGGTAAACATTGCGGTTTTAGAGAGTTTGGAGAGGGGATTTGAGGGAAAAATGTCCCTTCTGGGGAGTTTGTGAGGGGATTTGAGGGAAAAATGTCCCTTCTGGGGAGTTTGTGAGGGGATTTGAGGGAAAAATGTCCCTTCTGGGGAGTTTGTGAGGGAGTTTGGGGTAAAAAATGCAGCTTTGGGGAATTTGTGAGGGGATTTGAGAGAAAATGGCACTTCTAGGGAGTTTATGGAGGGTTTTGGGGTAAAAAAATGCAGTTTTGTGGGATTTGAGGGGCGTTTGCAGTAAAAATGTCCCTTCTGGGGAGTTTGTGAGGGGGGTTGGGATTAAAAATGGAGTTTTGGGGCAGTTTGTGAGGGAATTGCAGTAAAAAATGCCCCTTCTGGGGAATTTGTGAGGGGGTTTGGGATTAAAAATGGAGTTTTGGGGCAGTTTGTGAGGGAATTGCAGTAAAAATGGCACTTCTGAGGAATTTAGGGGGGGTTGGGGTAAAAAAATGCAGCTTTGAGCAAGTTTGTGAGGGGATTTGAGGGAAAAATGGCACATCTGGGCAGTTTGTGAGGGAGTTTGGGGTAAAAAATGCAGCTTTGGGGAATTTGTGAGGGGATTTGAGAGAAAATGGCACTTCTGGGGAGTTTATGGGGGGTTTTCTGGATAAAAAAATGCAGTTTTGTGGGATTTGAGGGGGGTTTGCAGTAAAAATGTCCCTTCTGGGGAGTTTGTGAGGGGGTTTGGGATTAAAAATGGAGTTTTGGGACAGTTTGTGAGGGAATTGCAGTAAAAATGGCACTTCTGAGGAATTTAGGGGGGGTTGGGGTAAAAAAATGCAGTTTTGAGCAATTTTGTGAGGGGATTTGAGGGAAAAATGGCACTTCTGGGCAGTTTGTGAGGGAGTTTGGGGTAAAAAATGCAGCTTTGGGGAATTTGTGAGGGGATTTGAGAGAAAATGTCCCTTCTGGGGAGTTTATGGGGGATTTTCTGGGTAAAAAAATGCAGTTTTGTGGGATTTGAGGGGGGTTCGCAGTAAAAATGTCCCTTCTGGGGAGTTTGTGTGGGGGTTTGGGATTAAAAATGGAGTTTTGCGGCAGTTTGTGAGGGAATTGCAGTAAAAAATGTCCCTTCTGGGGTGTTTGTGAGGGGGTTTGGGATTAAAAATGGAGTTTTGGGGCAGTTTGTGAGGGAATTGCAGTAAAAATGGCGCTTTTGAGGAGTTTAGGGGGGAGTTGGGGTAAAAAAATGCAGTTTTGAGCAAGTTTGTGAGGGGATTTGAGGGAAAAATGGCACTTCTGGGCAGTTTGTGAGGGAGTTTGGGGTAAAAAATGCAGCTTTGGGGTATTTGTGAGGGGATTTGAGAGAAAATGGCACTTCTAGGGAGTTTATGGAGGGTTTTGGGGTAAAAAAATGCAGTTTTGTGGGATTTGAGGGGGGTTTGCAGTAAAAATGTCCCTTCTGGGGAGTTTGTGAGGGGGTTTGGTGTTAAAAATGGAGTTTTGGGGCAGTTTGTGAGGGAATTGCAGTAAAAATGGCACTTCTGAGGAATTTAGGGGGGGTTGGGGTAAAAAAATGCAGTTTTGAGCAATTTTGTGAGGGGATTTGAGGGAAAAATGGCACTTCTGGGCAGTTTGTGAGGGAGTTTGGGGTAAAAAATGCAGCTTTGGGGAATTTGTGAGGGGATTTGAGAGAAAATGTCCCTTCTGGGGAGTTTATGGAGGGTTTTGGGGTAAAAAAATGCAGTTTTGTGGGGTTTGAGGGGGGTTCGCAGTAAAAATGTCCCTTCTGGGGAGTTTGTGAGGGGGTTTGGGATTAAAAATGGACTTTTGGGGCAGTTTGTGAGGGAATTGCAGTAAAAAATGTCCCTTCTGGGGTGTTTGTGAGGGGGTTTGGGATTAAAAATGGAGTTTTGGGGCAGTTTGTGAGGGAATTGCAGTAAAAATGGCACTTCTGAGGAGTTTAGGGGGGAGTTGGGGTAAGAAAATTGCTGTTTTGGGACGTTTGAGGGGAAATTTGAGGAGAGTCGAGGTGAAATTCAGGAGTTTGGGGAGGGCTGTGAAGAGGTCTGGGTTGAAAGTCATGGAAGTCTCTTTTTCCGCAGCCCCCCGCCGCAGCGCCGGCCGCACTCGGCCATCCTCCCTCCGGGCCGGCCGCCGGCCGTGCGGGGTCCGACGCCGGGGCCGCCGCTCATCCCCATTCCCGCCGGGGGTCCCTCGTCCTTCGCCGCGCCCCCCATCCCCTCGCGCCCCGGCCCCCAGAACATCTTCGCTGCTAACAACGACCCCTTCGCGGCGCCTCCGCAGATCCCCTCGCGGCCGGCGCGCATCCCGCCCGGCATCCCGCCCGGCGTGCCCAGGTAAGAGACCCCATTCCCGATGGATCCCGATTGTGGGTCCATTCCACACCCAGCGCTCCGGAGGTGCCGATTACGGTTCCATCCCGGCACCCAGCACTCCGGAGGTGCCGATTATGGTTCCATCCCAGCACCCAGCGCTCCGGAGGTGCCGATTATGGTTCCATCCCGGCACCCAGCGCTCCGGAGGTGCCGATTATGGTTCCATCCCGGCACCCAGCGCTCCGGAGGTGCTGATTGTGGTTCCATCCCGGCACCCAGCGCTCCGGAGGTGCCGATTATGGTTCCATCCTGGCACCCAGGAACGCCTCTGGGAACGCCGAGACGCCCCACAAGGTCCCCTCACAGCTCTGTCCCCTTCTCTCCGCAGCAGAAGACCCCCGGCCGCTCCGAACCGACCCACCATCATCCGCCCGGCCGAGCCCTCCCTGCTGGATTAACGCGGCTGCCGCTCCCTTTCCTGGTTTTTTAGAAGGGGGGGGAAAAGGGGAAAACCAACCAACCCAGCCTGCCTCGAATCTCTGATTTTTTTCACCCCATCCTCCCGGTGATCTGGTTCCGGCACGGCCGAGCCCTGTGGGAACGCCGGGGCCGCCACCGGAGCAGCCGCCGAGCCCCGCTCCGCGATCGCGGGCGGAGAAGCCTAAGGATAAGGATTTTTTGGGGTTGAATATTGCACTTTGTCATAAATTTCCCCCCCCCACACCCCACTCCTTCTCTCCCAACCGCTCCGGCCGTGCCGGGGGGCGGCTCCGAGGCTGCTCCCCGCGATTCCCAGAGCTTGGGGTCGAGCCCATCCCGACGATTCGCTTCCTACCCCATTTTTTTTTTTTTTTTTTCCTCCTTTTTCCCCCCCTTGAGAATTTTTGTATTAATATATTATATATAAAACTTAGCGATTTTTTTTTTTTTTTGGTTTTCTCTCCCAATCCCGAAGGCGATCGCTAAATCCGTGGCCTTGATCCCAGTTTTTATAGCTCGGAGGAACCTTTCTCTCTGGAAAACGATGGGATTCGCGGGGGGAGCCGTTTCCTACTGGATCCCATCGGCCTCGCCACCCAACCTCAGGTATTTGGGCCGCGGCGCTCGCCGGAGCCGGGAAAAAACGCCAGGAATAACGCCCGGGAAGCGGGATCGGGACGGAAAAAGCCTTCCTGCTTCCCCGAGGAAGAGGAAGGAGCCTTTCTCCCAAGGGATGATCCCACGGGAACTCCGGGACGGGCTCGTTGGCCGCGGCCGCCGGTGCCTTCCCCGCTCCGCCGGGGCGCAGAGGGTGTAAATATTCCTTACGGACTGTGGGAATTGTATAAAACCAAGGAAAAAAAAAAGCAGGAAAAGGACAAAAAAAAAAAAAAAAAGCCTTCCCCCCCCCCCCAATCCCATAACGTCGGGTTTCGATCCGCTGCCTTAACCGCGGCGAGGGGTCTCTAATTAATCCATTAACGAGCTCGGCTCTCACCGGGCACCCCGGGATCGTTCCCGGAGCTGTCGCCGTTTCCCGACTCGGGGGGCCCCGTCCGGCGTTCGCCCCCCCAGTTCCCGGCGCCGTGGCCCCCCCCGAACCCCGTAAGTGCCTCCGACTGTACCTGTTAATGAACTAAACCCAATTAAATAAAGGGAAAACGACGCGTTTCCCCCCCCCCGTGTCGAAAGGGGGCGGTTTGGGGGGTCAAAAGGGGGTGATTGGGGGGGCTTTGGGGGCTCAAATCAAAGGGAGGTGGTTGGGGGGCTCAGGGGGGCACTTGGGGGGGCTCTGAGGAGGCTTTGAGGGTCTCGAAGTGGTTGGGGGGCTTGGATTTGAGGGGGTTTTGGGGGTGTCTTGGATTAAGGGGGCTTTGGGGGGGCACCAGAGGGGGCACTTGGGGGTCTCGGATCAAGGGGAGCAGTCGGGGGGCATTGGGATTGGGGGTTTTTGGGGTCTCGAATCAAAGGGAGGTGGTTGGGGGGCTCGGGGGAGGCACTTGGGGGGGCTCTGAAGAGGCTTTGAGGGTCTCGAAGTGGTTGGGGGGCTTGGATTTGAGGGGGTTTTGGGGGTGTCTTGGATTAAGGGGGCTTTGGGGGGGCTGGGATTGGGGGTTTTTGGGGTCTCAAATCAAAGGGAGGTGGTTGGGGGGCTCCGGGGGGCACTTGGTGGGGCTCTGAGGAGGCTTTGAAGGTCTTGAAGTGGTTGGGGGGCTTGGATTTGAGGGGTTTTGGGGGGTCTCGGATCGGGGGGGGTTGGGGGGCTCCAAAGGGGGAGGTTGGGGGGCACTTGGGGGGGTCTCAGATCAAAGAGGCTTTGGGGGGGGCTCAAAAGAGGGCGGTTGGGGGGGGCTGAAATAAAGGAGAGCATTTGGGGGGCTGGGTTTGGGGGGGCTTTGGGGTCTCAAAGGGAGCGGTTGGGGAGTTTGGGGGGGCACTTGGGGGTCTCAGATCAAAGGGAGGTGGTTGGGGGGCTTGGGGGAGGCACTTGGGGGGGCTCTGAGGAGGCTTTGAGGGTGTCGAAGTGGTTGAGGGGCTTGGATTTGAGGGGGTTTTGGGGGTCTCGGATCAAGGGGGATTTGGGGGGCTCAAAAGGGGGTGGTTGGGGGGGCATTTGGGGGTCTCAGAGACTTTGGGGGGCTCCAAAGGGGGCACTTGGGGGCTCCAAAGGGGGCGGTTGGGGGGCTCAGAGGAGGTTTGGGGGGGCTGGAATAAAGGGGGGCTTGGATTGGGGGGACTTTGGGGTCTGAGAGGGAGCAGTTGGGGAGTTTGGGGGGGCACTTGGGGGTCTCAGATCACAGGGAGGTGGTTGGGGGGCTCAGGGAGGCACTTGGGGGGGCTCTGAGGAGGTTTTGAGGGTCTCAAAGTGGTTGGGGGGCTTGGATTTGAGGGGGTTTTGGGGGTGTCGGATCAAGGGGGATTTGGGGGGGCTCAAAAGGGGGTGGTTGGGGGGCACTTGGGGGGGGGGTCTCGGACTGGGAGGGCTTTGGGGGGCCGGTTGGGGGGCACTGAGGAGGCTGAGATCGAGGGGAGCACTCGGGGGGCTTGGATTGGGGGGGGGGGGGCTTTGGGGGGGTCTCGATGAGGAGCAACTACAATAAATCCTCAAGCCTGAGGTGTTGGGGGTTTATTTGGGGGGTGGGGGGGGTGTTTTGGGGTGACCCCCCCCCCCCCCCTCAGACCAGGTCCTCGGCGTCGGGGGGGGGCAGCCAGGGGTCCCCCCCGAGCAGGGTGGCCGTGTCCCCCCCCTCCTCGCCGTCCCCCGCGGGGGGCTCAGGGCTGCCCCCCCCCGCCTCGCCGCTTTTGGGGTGCAGCAGGGAGAAGCGGCGGGGGGGGTGCGGGGGGGCGTCCAGGGGGTCCCCAAAGGGCCCCCCCAGCTCCTCCAGCGGCTGGAACTGCATCTCCTCCCTGGCCAAACTGGGGGGGGCACCCCAAAAGTGGGGAGGGGGGGTCACCTCGGGCCCCCCCCTCCCCAGCATCTGGGAGCACCCCAATTCTACCCCTCCCCAATACTGAGGTCACTCTGAGACCCCCCCCCCAACCCCCTAAGATATTGGGGTCACCTTGAGCCCCCCCCCAATCTGGGGTCACCCCCAACCCCCTTAGATATTGGGGTCACCTTGAGCCCCCCCCAATCTGGGGTCACCTCCAACCCCCCTGGATATTGAGGTCACCCTGAGCCCCCCTAGATATTGGGGTCACCCCCAAACCCCTCCAGATATTTGGGTCACCCCCAACCCCCCTAGATATTGAGGTCACCCCCAAAACCCCCAGATATTAGGGTGACCCCCAAAACCCCATCTGGGGTCATCCTAACCCCCCCCAGATATTGGGGTCACCCCAAACCCCCCTGGATATTGAGGTCACCCTGAGCTCCCCCCATCTGGGGTCATCCCAACCCCCCCCCCCCCCAGATATTGGGGTCACCCCAAACCCCCCATCTGGAGTCACCCCCAAACCCCTCCAGATATTGGGGTCACCCCCAAACCCCCTGGATATTGAGGTCATCCTGAGCCCCCCTAGATACTGGGGTCACCCCAAGCCCCCCAGATATTGGGGTCACCCCAAAACCCCTAGATATTGGGGTCACCTCAAGCCCTACCCCCGGGGGGGTCCTTGAGGGTGGGGGGGGGTCCCTGGGGTTTGGGGGTCCCTGGCGTTTGGGGGGGGTGTGCTGGGAATTGTTCAGGTTTGGGGGGGGTCCTTGGGGTTTTGGGGTTCCTGGGGGTTGTTCAGGTTTGAAGGGGGGGTCCCTGGGGTTTTGGGGTCCCCACTCACGTGACGTCGAAGGCAGAGCCGCGGAAGGGGGGGCCCCGGGGGGGGGGCGGCCGCCGTGTAGGGGGGGCGGGGGCTGGGGGATCCCCAATATCGGTCCCGCTGCAGCGCAGGCACCTCCCCGTAGAGCTCGTCCACCGCCAGCATCGACACCTGGGGACCCCAAAACCGGAGTCACCCCCCCCGGGCCCCCAAAAACGGAGTGACGCCCCCCCGATCCCCCAAAACCAGAGTCACACCCCCCCCGATCCCCCAAAACCGGAGTGACCCCCCCAGAACCCTGCAACCCCAGATCTCTAGGTGCCCCCCTAGATCTCTAGCTACCCTCCAGACCTCTAGGTGCCCCCCCCCACCCCTGGGTGCCCCCCCAAACCTCTAGGTGCACCCCCCAAACCCTTGGATGCACCCCCCCAGACCCTTGGGTGCCCCCCCGGATCTCTGGGTGCCCCCCCGGATCTATAGGTGCCCCCTCCAGATCTCTAGGTGCCCCCCCAGACCCCTGGGTGACCCCCCCCCCCCGACCCCTGGGTGCCCCCCCGAATCTCTGGGTGCCCCCCACGGATCTCTAGGTGCCCCCCCTAACCCCTGGGTGCCCCCTCCAGATCTCTAAGTGCCCCCCCCAAAATCCTGGGTGCCCCCCCGAATCTCTGGGTGCCCCCCCGGATCTCTAGGTGCCCCCCCCCAGATCTCTAGCTGCCCCTCCAGACCTCTAGGTGCCCCCCTAACCCTTGGGTGCCCCCCCCCAGACCTCTAGGTGAACCCCTCAAACCCTTGGATGTCCCCCCCCAGACCCCTGGGTGCCCCCCCGAATCTCTGGGTGCCCCCCACGGATCTCTAGGTGCCCCCCCTAACCCCTGGGTGCCCCCTCCAGATCTCTAGGTGCCCCCCCCAAACTCCTGGGTGCCCCCCCAGACCCCTGGGTGCCCCCCCGAATCTCTGGGTGCCCCCCCAGATCTCTGGGTGCCCCCCCCAGATCTCTAGCTGCCCCCCTCAGGCCCCTGGGTGCCCCCCTGGATCTCTAGGTGCTCCCCCAGACCCCTGGGTGCCCCCCCAGATCTCTAGGTGCCCCCCCAGATCTCTAGCTGCCCCTCCAGACCTCCAGGTGCACCCCTTAAACCCTTGGATGCACCCCCCCAGACCACTGTGTGCCCCCCCTGGATCTCTAGGTGGCCCCCCCGGATCTCTAGGTGGCCCCCCACACCCCTGTGTGCCCCCCCTGGATCTCTAGGTGGCCCCCCCGGATCTCTAGGTGCCCCCCCTGGATCTCTAGGTGCTCCCCCAGACCCCTGGGTGCCCCCCCCCGGATCTCTAGGTGCCCCCCCTGGATCTCTAGGTGGCCCCCCGGATCTCTAGGTGGCCCCCCCGGATCTCTAGGTGGCCCCCACACCCCTGTGTGCCCCCTGGACCTCTAGGTGCCCCCCCCCGGATCTCTAGGTGTCCCCCCAAACCCCTGGGTGCCCCCCTAGACCCCCCCCCCCCCCCAAGTCCCACCTGGAAGTTGCGGTCGATGAGCGTGTTGGTCTCAAAGTCATCGTCATCCTCTCCAAAGGGGTTGATGAGCTGCTCGGCCACCTGCCGCGGGGACACCGTGACCCCAGGGTGTCCCCAAGGTGTCCCCGTCACCCCCTAATGTCCCCCCTCCTCCCACCATGTCCCCCCTCCCCCCCCCAAACCTTGAGCCACCCCACGTAGAAGAAGAACTGGAGGAGGGTGAAGATGGGGAGCCCCAGGTCGAGCTCGTGGCCCGCGTAGCCCTGCGAGGGGTCCAGGAACTGGCGTCCCACCAGGCAGGTGGCGAAGAACGTGTAGACGGCAATGGTGACAACCTGGGGGGGGGACAAGAATCACCCACCGGCCCCCCCCAGGGGCCCCCAGACTGTCCCCTCGGCCCGTGTCCCCCCAGCTCCTTCCAGCCCCATCCAGATCTTCTCCAGCTCCCTATCCCTTTCCAGATCTTCTCCAGCTCCCTCCATCCCCATCCAGATCTTCTCCAGCTCCCTCCATCCCCATCCAGATCTTCTCCATCTCCCTCCATCCCCATCCAGATCTTCTCCAGCTCCCTCCATCCCCATCCAGATCTTCTCCATCTCTCTCCATCCCCTTCCAGATCTTCTCCAGCTCCCTATCCCTTTCCAGATCTTCTCCATCTCTCTCCATCCCCATCCAGATCTTCTCCAGCTCCTCCATCCCCATCCAGATCTTCTCCAGCTCCCTATCCCTTTCCAGATCTTCTCCAGGTCTCTCCATCCCCATCCAGATCTTCTCCATCTCCCTCCATCCCCATCCAGATCTTCTCCAGCTCCCTATCCCTTTCCAGATCTTCTCCATCTCTCTCCATCCCTTTCCAGATCTTCTCCAGCTCCCTCCATCCCCATCCAGATCTTCTCCAGCTCCCTCCATCCCCATCCAGATCTTCTCCATTCCCCTCCATCCCCATCCAGATCTTCTCCAGCTCCCTCCATCCCCATCCAGATCTTCTCCATCTCCTTCCATCCCCATCCAGATCTTCTCCAGCTCCCTCCATCCCCATCCAGATCTTCTCAGGTCCCTCCATCCCTATCCAGATCTTCTCCATCTCCCTCCATCCCCATCCAGATCTTCTCCATCTCCCTCCATCCCCATCCAGATCTTCTCCATCTCCCTCCATCCCCATCCAGATCTTCTCCATCTCTCTCCATCCCCATCCAAATCTTCTCCAGCTCCTCCATCCCCATCCAGATCTTCTCCAGCTCCCTATCCCTTTCCAGATCTTCTCCAGCTCCCTCCATCCCCATCCAGATCTTCTCCATCCCCCTCCATCCCCATCCAGATCTTCTCCATCTCCCTCCATCCCCTTCCAGATCTTCTCCATCTCCCTCCATCCCCTTCCAGATCTTCTCCGGCTCCCTCCATCCCCGTCTAGATCTTCTCCAGGTCCCTCCATCCCCATCCAGATCTTCTCCAGCTCCCTCCATCCCCATCCAGATCTTCTCCAGGTCCCTCCATCCCCATCCAGATCTTCTCCAGGTCCCCCCCCCCATCCTGGGTCTCTCCAGTTCTCCCAGTTCACCTGTGTGTACACCAGCGGGACGCTGATCCAGTCGTAGTGGAAGAGGAGGCTGCAGTGGCTGCGGAACTTGTTCAGCTCCTGGGGGGGCACAGGGGGGGTGGGGGGAGATTTTGGGGGGTTCGGGGGGGGTTCGCGGGGGGGGGTTGAAGGAAGGGGGAGTCGAGTTGGGGTCTGGGGGGTGTGGTTTGGGGGTTCAGGTGTGGTTGGGGGAGGGTTGGGGGATTCGGGGGGGGGGATGAAGGGATGGGGGGGGTCGTTTTGGGGTCTGGGGGGGGGATTTGGGGGTGTTTGGGGTGTTTTGAGGTTTGGGGGGGGCAGCTTGGGGTGGTTTGGGGGGCTTGGAGGGGCAGTGGGGAGGTGGGGGGGCGTTCAGGGGGAACTGAGGGGAGGGTTGGGGGGGGGGCTGGGAGTCTGGGGGTCCAGGGGAAGTTTGGAGGGGTTCTAGGAGGGTTTGGGGGGCCCAGGGCGATTTGGGGGAGTCCAGGGGGATTTGGAGGGGAGTTCAGGGGGATTTGGGGTCTGGGTGGAGTTTGGGAGTCCAGGGGAGGGGGTTCAGTGGGGTCTGGGGGGGGATTTAGGGGTGTCCCAGGTGTTTTGGGGGGGTGTCCGCGGGGATTTGGGGGTCCAGGAGGGGTTTGGGGGCTCTAGGTGGGGGGGAATCGGGGGGCTCTGAGGGGATTCGGGGGGAGCCAGGGGGATTTAGGGGAGTCCAGGAGTGGTTTGGGGATCCAGGGGCAGTTGGGGTGCTCCAGGGAGGAGTTTTGGGGTCTAGGGGGGATTTGGGGGCCCATGGTGGGGTTTGGGGTTTCTGGAGGGATTTGGGGGGGGGTCGGGGAGGTTTAGAGGGGGTCCAGGGGGATTTGGGGGATCCAGGAGGGGTTTGGGGGGGACCAAGGGAGGGTTTGGGGGGTCCAGGAGGGGTTTGGGGATCCAGGGTGGGGGTTGGGGTGTCCAGGAGGGGTTTGGGGGCTCTGGGAGGGATTTGGGGGGGGTCCTGGGGGTGTTTGGGGATCCAGCAGGATTTGGGGGGACGAGGGCAGGGTTTGGGGGTATCCAGGAGGGGTTTGGGGGCTCTGAGGGGGTATCCAGGGGGGGTCCTGGGGGTGTCTGGGGATCCAGGGGGGATTTGGGGGATCCAGGAGGGGTTTGGAGGCTCTGGGGGGGGATTTGAGGCGGGTCCTGGGGGGTGTTTGTGGGGATCCAGGGGGGATTTGGGGGATCCAGGAAGGGTTTGGGGGCTCTGGGGGGGGGCGATTTGAGGGGGGTCCT
>NW_027206748.1:172049-306583 GCF_032191515.1 Phaenicophaeus curvirostris
CATGGCAGCCCCCGGCCCATGTCCCCCATCCCTGTCCCCATAATGTTCCCCCAACCTGTCCCCCCCTCCCTGTCCCCACCCATGTCCCCCCATCCCTGTGTCCCCCATGTCCCTGTGTCCGCCATCCCTGTGTCCCCCTATGTCCCCCCATGTCCCCCCATCCCTGTGTCCCCCCTGTGTCCCCCATGTCCCCCCCCATCCCTGGTCCCACATGTGCCCCATGTCCCCCACCATCCCCCTGTGTCCCCCATCCCTGTGTCCCATCCTGTGTCCCCTGTCCCCCCATGTCCCTTCCTGTCCCCCATCTCCCCCCATGGTCCCCCCATCCCTGTGTCCCCCTGTGTCCCCCCATGTCCCCTATGTCCCCTCATCCCTGTCCCCCATGTCCCTCCCCCCATCCCTGTGTCCCCCTATGTCCCCCTTGTCCCCCCATCCCTGTGTCCCCCCATGTCCCCCGTGTCCCCCCCATCCCTGTGTCCCCCCATGTCCCCCATGTTCCCCCATGGTCC
This sequence comes from Phaenicophaeus curvirostris, assembly GCF_032191515.1. Lineage (NCBI taxonomy): Eukaryota > Metazoa > Chordata > Aves > Cuculiformes > Cuculidae > Phaenicophaeus > Phaenicophaeus curvirostris. Next base: position 172,559 of record NW_027206748.1, read on the forward strand.
CCCTGTGTCCCCCCGTCCCTGTGTCCCCCTATATCCCCCATGTCCCCCCATCCCTGTGTCCCCCCATGTCCCCCGTGTCCCCCCATCCCCTGTGTCCCCCCCCATGTCCCCCATGTTCCCCCATGTCCCCTGTGTCCCCCCCGTCCCTGTGTCCCCCTATATCCCCTCCTGTTTCCCCCCATCCCTGTGTCCCCCCATGTCCCCTCCTGTCCCCCCATCCCTGTGTCCCCCTGTGTCCCCCGTGTCCCCCCATCCCTGTGTCCCCCCCATGTCCCCCGTGTCCCCCCATCCCTGTGGTCCCCCCATGTCCCCCCATGTCCCCCCATCCCTGTCCCCCCACGTCCTCCATCCCCATCTCCCAGTCCCCCCACGTCCCCCCTGTCCCCACAATGTCCCCATGTCCCCCCGTCCCCGCAATGTCCTCGTGTCCCCCCCGTCCCCATGTCCCCCCTGTCCCCTCAACGTCCCCATGTCCCCCTGTCCCCACAATGTCCCCATGTCCCCCCCTGTCCCCACAACGTCCCCATGTCCCCCCCTGTCCCCATGTCCCCCCTGTCCCCACAATGTCCCCATGTCCCCCCTTGTCCCCACAACGTCCCCATGTCCCCCCTGTCCCCATGTCCCCCCTGTCCCCCACAATGTCCCCATGTCCCCCCCTGTCCCCATGTCCTCCCTGCCCCCTCAATGTCCCCCTGTCCCCCCCTGTCCCCCCTGTCCCCACAATGTCCCCATGTCCCCCCTGTCCCCATGTCCACCTGTCCCCTCAATGTCCCCGTGTCCCCCCATGTCCCCGCAATGTCCCCCCCGTCCCCACAACATCCCTGTGTCCCCCCTGTCCCCCCCTGTCCCATGTCCCCCCTGTTCCCTCAATGTCCCTGTGTCCCCCCTGTCCCCATGTCCCCCCTGTTCCCTCAATGTCCCTGTGTCCCTGCAATGTCCCCATGTTCCCCCTGTCCCCATGTCCTCCCCGTCCCCGCAACGTCCCCATGTCCCCCTGTCCCCGCAACATCCCCGTGTCCCCCCTGTCCCCCGCAATGTCCCCATGTGCCCCTGTCCCTGCAATGTCCCCATGTCACCCTGTCCCCGCAATGTCCCCATCTCCCAGTCCCCCATGTCCCCGTGTCCCTCCAATGTCCCCATGTCTCCCCTGTCCCCCCTGTCCCCCATGTCCCCCCCTGTCCCCACAATGTCCCCACGTCCTACTATCCCCCACAATGTCCCCGTGTCCCCCTGTCCCTGCAACGTCCCCATGTCCCCCCCTGTCCCCGCAACGTCCCCATGTCCCCCCTGTCCCTGTGTCCCCCCGTGTCCCCCTCAATGTCCCCCTGTCCCTGCAATGTCCCCATGTCCCCTCTATCCCCGCAATGTCCCCATGTGCCCCCCTGTCCCCACAACGTCCCCCATGTCCCCCCTGTCCCCACAACGTCCCCGTGTCCCCCCCTGTCCCCATGTCCCCCCTGTCCCCACAACGTCCCCATGTCCCCCCGTCCCTATGGCCCCCCCTGACCCCTCAATGTCCCCGTGTCCCCCCTGTCCCTGCAATGTCCCCGTGTCCCCCCTGTCCCCATGTCCCCCCTGTCCCCTCAATGTCCCCCCTGTCCCCCCTGTCCCCATGTCCCCCCTGTCCCCGCAATGTCCCCGTCCCCCCGTCCCCATGTCCCCCCCTGTTCCCTCAATGTCCCTGTGTCCCCCCTGTCTCCATGTCCCCCTGTCCCCGCAATGTCCCCCCGTCCCTGCAACGTCCCCATGTCCCCCTGTCCCCTCAATGTCCCCGTGTCCCCCATGTCCCCCCCTGTCCCCATGTCCCCCCTGTCCCAGCGATGTCCCCGTGTCCCCCCTGTCCCTGCAACATCCCCATGTCCCCCCTGTCCCAGCAATGTCCACCTGTCCCCCCTGTCCCCGCAATGTCCCCGTGTCCCCCTGTCCCACAACATCCCCGTGTCCCCCCTGTCCCCATGTCCCCTGTGTCCCCGCAATGTCCCCGTGTCCCCCTGTCCCCGCAACATCCCCGTGTCCCCCTGTCCCCATGTCCCCTGTGTCCCCGCAATGTCCCCCGTGTCCCCCATGTCCCCTCAACATCCCCATGTCCCCCCTGTCCCCACAACGTCCCCATGTCCCCCCTGTCCCCATGTCCCCCTGTCCCCTCAACGTCCCCATGTCCCCCTGTCCCCACAACGTCACCATGTCCCCCATGTCCCCCCCAACGTCCCCGTGTCCCCCGCGTCCCCCGCGTCCCCTCGTCGTCCCCGTGTCCCCACCGGCCCTGGACGAGGTGGTCGCAGGTGGGGAACCTCTTGTAGACGGGGGTGCTGACGGCGCGCAGCACGAGCAGGGCGGCCAGGCAGCCGTAGCGCAGCAGCGTGCGGCGCAGCAGGCGGCCTCGCGCGTCCGCCCCGCGCACGTGGGCCGCCACGGCCAGCATCAGCCCGTCCGCGCACGGGAAACCGTCCGGAACTGCGCCCACCAGCGCTCCAGCACCAGCGCCACGTAGAAACCTGCAAGGGGAGCACTGGGAGAGGGACTGGGGGCACTGGGAGGGGGACTGGGAGCACTGGGGGCACTGGGAGAGGGAGTGGGGGCACTGGGGGCACTGGGAGCACTGGGAGAGGGAGTGGGGGCACTGGGAGGGGGACTGGGGGCACTGGGGGCACTGGGAGAGGGAGTGGGGGCACTGGGGGCACTGGGAGGGGGAGTGGGGTCACTGGGAGAGGGAGTGGGGGCACTGGGGGCACTGGGAGCACTGGGAGAGGGAGTGGGGCACTGGGAGGGGGACTGGGGGCACTGGGAGAGGGGAGTGGGGCACTGGGAGAGGGAAGTGGGGGCACTGGGAGCACTGAGAGAGGGAGTGGGGGCACTGGGAGGGGGACTGGGGGCACTGGGAGCACTGGGAGAGGAGTGGGGGCACTGGGGGCACTGGGAGGGGGAGTGGGGTCACTGGGAGAGGGAGTGGGGGCACTGGGGGCACTGGGAGCACTGGGAGAGGGAGTGGGGCACTGGGAGGGGGACTGGGGGCACTGGGAGAGGGAGTGGGGCACTGGGAGAGGGAGTGGGGGCACTGGGAGCACTGAGAGAGGGAGTGGGGGCACTGGGGGCACTGGGAGCACTGAGAGAGGGAGTGGGGGCACTGGGAGAGGGAGTGGGGGCACTGGGGGGCACTGGGAGCACTGGGAGAGGGAGTGGGGGCACTGGGGGCACTGGGAGCACTGAGAGAGGGAGTGGGGGCACTGGAGAGGGAGTGGGGGGCACTGGGAGAGGGACTGGGAGCGCTGGGAGGGGGACTGGGGGCACTGGGAGCACAGAACTGCGCCCACCAGCGCTCCAGCACCAGCACCACATAGAAACCTGCAAGGGGAGCACTGGGAGAGGGACTGGGGGGCACTGGGAGGGGGACTGGGAGCACTGGGGGCACTGGGAGAGGGAAGTGGGGGCACTGGGGGGCACTGGGAGCACTGGGAGAGGGAGTGGGGGCACTGGGAGGGGGACTGGGGGCACTGGGGGGCACTGGGAGAGGGAGTGGGGGCACTGGGGGCACTGGGGGCACTGGGAGAGGGACTGGGGGCACTGAAAGGGAGACTGGGGGAAATGGGAGAGGCACTGAGGGCACTAGGAGCACTGGGAGAGGGACTGGGAGCATTGGGGAGAGGGACTGGGGGCACTTGGAACACTGGGAGAGGAAGTGGGGGGCACTGGGAGAGGGACTGCGGGCACTGGGAGAGGGACTGCAGGCACTGGGAGGGGGACTGGGGAGCACTGGGAGAGGGACTGGGGGCACTGGGGGCACTGGGAGAGGGACTGGGGGCACTGGGGGCACTGGGAGAGGGAGTGGGGATATTGGGAGGGGGGACTGGGGGCACTGGGGACACTGGGAGAGGGAGTGGGGGCACTGGAGAGGGGGACTGGGGGCACTGGGAGAGGGACTGGGGGCACCGGGAGCACGGGGAGAGGGACCGGGAGCGGTAGTGGGAGCACTGGGAGAGGCACTGGGGGCACTGGGAGCACTGGGAGAGGAACTGGAGGCACTGGGAGAGGAACTGGGAGCACTGGGAGTGGTACTGAGGGCACTAGGAGCACTGGGAGAGGGACTGGGGGCACTGGGAGGGGGACTGGGAGCACTGAGAGCACTGGGAGAGGAACTGGGGGCACTGGGAGGGGTCCTGGGGGCACTGGGAGAGGCACTGGGAGCACTGGGAGAGGAACTGGGAGCACTGGGAGAGGCACTGGGACCACTGGGAGGGGCACTGGGAGAGGGAGTGGGGGAGCACTGGGAGAGGGAGTGGGGGCACTGGGAGAGGAACTGGGGGCACTGGGAGCACTGCGAGAGGGACTGCGGGCACTGGGAGAGGGAGTGGGGGGTACTGGGAGAGGGACTGGGGGCACTGGGAGGGGGACTGGGGGCACTGGGAGGGGGACTGGGGAGCACTGGGAGAGGGAGTGGGGGCACTGGGAGAGGGAGTGGGGGCACTGGGAGCACTGCGAGAGGGACTGCGGGCACTGGGAGAGGGAAGTGGGGGCGCTGGGAGAGGGACTGGGGGCACTGGGAGAGGGACTGGGGGCACTGGGGGGCACGGGGAGAGGGACTGGGGGGCACTGGGAGGGGGACTGGGAGCACTGGGAGAGGAAGTGGGGGCACTGGAAGGGGGACTGGGGGCACTGGGAGCACTGGAAGAGGGACTGGGAGCACTGGGAGCACTGGGGAGAGGCACTGGGGGCACTGAGGGGGGATCCTGGGGGGTGATGGGTTGGGGGAGGGGTGCAGGGGGGGGCTCCCCTGGGGAGCTGGGGGCTCTGGGGGGGGGGGTCTAGGGGGGGAACCTGGGGGTCCAGGGGGGTCCTTGAGGGTCCAAGGGGCCTCGGGGGGGGGGGGTCTGGGGGGGGTTGGGGGCCTGGGGAGGGCTCAGGGGAGGTGAACGGGGGGGCTCTGGGAGCCAGGGGGGTCTCTGGGGGTCCAAGGGGTCTGGGGGGGGGTCTAGGGGGGGTCTCTGGGCTTTCAAGGGGTCTGGGGGGGGTCTAGGGGGGGAACCTGGGGGTCCAGGGGGTCTTTGAGGGTCCAAGGGGTCGGGGGGGGGGGGTCTGGGGGGGTCCCGGGGTGGGAAGGGGCGCTTGGGGGGGTTGGGGGTCCCGGGGGGTCCGGGGGGGTCCCGGGGGGGTCCCGGGGGGGGCGGTTCCTGACCGAGGACGAAGGAGACCGGGATGAGGTTGGCGGATTTGTCGCAGTAGAGAACGAGCTTCTCGAAGAGGCGACGCTGCGGCTCGGAGAGCAACAACCTGGGACAGGGACAGGGACAGGGACAGGGACAGGGACAGGGACAGGGATGGGGACAGGGATGGGGACAGGGGGACAGGGACGGGGGACAGGGACAGGGGGACAGGGATGGGGACAGGGGGGACAGGGATGGGGACAGGGGGACGGGGACAGGGGGACAGGGATGGGGACAGGGGGACAGGGACAGGGGGACAGGGATAGGGACAGGGGGACAGGGATAGGGACAGGGGGACAGGGATGGGGACAGGGGGACAGGGACAGGGGGACAGGGATAGGGACAGGGGGACAGGGATGGGGACAGGGGGACAGGGACAGGGGGACAGGGATAGGGACAGGGGGACAGGGATGGGGACAGGGGGACAGGGACAGGGGGACAGGGATAGGGACAGGGGGACAGAGATGGGGACAGGGGGACAGGGACGGGGACAGGGGGACAGGGATAGGGACAGGGGGACAGGGATAGGGACAGGGGGACAGGGATGGGGACAGGGATGGGGACAGGGACGGGGACAGGGACGGGGACAGGGGGACAGGGACAGGGGGACAGGGATGGGGACAGGGACAGGGGGACAGGGACAGGGGGACAGGGATGGGGACAGGGACGGGGACAGGGACGGGGACAGGGGGACAGGGATAGGGGGACAGGGACAGCGGGACAGGGGGACAGGGACAGGGACACGGGGACAGGGGGACAGGGACAGGGATGGGGACAGGGACAGGGGGACAGGGACAGGGATAGGGGGACAGGGGGACAGGGATAGGGGGACAGGGACAGGGGGACAGGGACAGGGGGACAGGGGGACAGGGGGACAGGGACAGGGACACAGGGACAGGGGGACAAGGACAGGGATAGGGGGACAGGGACAGGGATAGGGGGACAGGGGGACAGGGACAGGGGGGACAGGGACAGGGGGACAGGGACAGGGGGGACAGGGACGGGGACAGGGACGGGGACAGGGGGACAGGGACAGGGACAGAGGGACGGGACAGGGGGACAGGGACAGGGATAGGGGGACAGGGACAGGGGGACAGGGACAGGGGGACAGGGACAGGGGGACAAGGACAGGGACAGGGGGACAGGGACAGGGATAGGGGGACAGGGACAGGGGGACAGGGGGACAGGGACACAGGGACAGGGACACAGGACAGGGATGGGGACAGGGACAGGGGGACAAGGACAGGGACAGGGACGGACAGGGACAGGGATAGGGGGACAGGGACAGGGGGACAGGGACAGGGGGACAGGGACAGGGACAGGGGACAGGGACAAGGGGACAAGGACAGGGGGACAAGGACAGGGACAGGGGGACAGGGACAGGGGGACAGGGACACAGGGACAGGGCGACAGGGACAGGGACAGGGACAAGGGGACAGGGATAGGGACAGGGACAGGGGGGGACAGAGGGGGACAGGGGGTCGGGGGGACATGGGGGGGACAGGGGGGACAGGGGGGACAGAGGGGGACGGAGGGGACAGGGGGGACACAAGGGGGACGGGGACAAGGGGGACCGAGGGGGATAGGGGGGACAGGGGGGACAGGGGGGACAAGGGGTCAAGGGGGGACAGAGGGGACAGGGGGACAGGAGGGACAGGGAAGGACAAGGGGAACGGGGGGGACACAGAGCAACTGTTACCCAGCCACCCCCAGACACACCCCCCCCAGCTACCCCAGTGCTCCCAGTGCCACCAGTGCCTCCCCCAGTGCCACCAGTGTCCCCAGTGCCTCTCCCAGTGCCACCAGTGCCTCCCCCCAGTGCCACCAGTGTCCCCAGTGCCTCCCCCAGTGCCACCAGTGTCCCCAGTGCCTCCCCCCCAGTGCTCCCAGTGCCACCAGTGGCCTCCCCCAGTGCCACCAGTGTCCCCAGTGCCTCCCCCCAGTGCTCCCAGTGCCACCAGTGCCTCCCCCAGTGCCACCAGTGTCCCCAGCACTTCCTCCCAGTGCTCCCAGTGTTCCCAGTGCCTCTCTCCAGTAGCTCCCAGTGCTCTCATTATCCCCTCCCAGTGCTCCCAGTGTCCCCTCCCAGCGCTCCCAGTGTTCCCCATGTCCCCAGTGCCTCTTCCCAGCGCTCCCAGTGTCCCCTCCCAGTGCTCCCAGCGCTCCCAGTGTCCCCTCCCAGTGCTCCCAGTGCTCCCAGTGCCCCCTCCCAGTGCTCCCACTGCTCCCAGTGCCCCCTCCCAGTGCTCCCAGTGCCCCCTCCCAGCGCTCCCAGTGCTTCCATTGTCCCCAATGCCTCTTCCCAGTGCTCCCAGTGCCCCCCTCCCAGCGCTCCCAGTGTCCCCTCCCAGCGCTCCCAGTGCTCCCAGTGTCCCCAATGCCTCTTCCTAGTGCTCCCCAGTGTCCCCAGTGCCTCTTCCAGGTGCTCTCAGTGCTCCCAGTGTCCCCAGTGCCTCTCCCCAGTAGCTCCCAGTGCTCCCAGTGCCCCCCTCCCAGCGCTACCAGTGCTTCCAGTGTCCCCAGTGCCTCTTCCCAGCGCTCCTGGTGTCCCCTCCCAGCACTCCCAGCACTCTCAGTGTCCCCTCCCAGTGCTCCCAGTGCTCCAAATGTCCTCTCCCAGTGCTCCCAGTGCTCCCAGTGCCCACTCCCAGGGTTCCCAGTGCTCCCAGTGTCCCCTCTCAGCGCTCCCTGTGCTCCCCATGTCCCCAGTGCCTCTTCCCAGTGCTCCCAGTGTCCCCAGTGCCTCTTCCCAGTGCTCCCAGTGTCCCCAATGCCTCTTCCAGGTGCTCTCAGTGCTCCCAGTGTCCCCAGTGCCTCTCCCCAGTAGCTCCCAGTGCTCCCAGTGTCCTCTCCCCAGCGCTCCCAGTGCTCCCAGTGCCCCCCTCCCAGCGCTCCCAGTGCTCCCAGTGTCCCCAGTGCCTCTTCCCAGCACTCCCAGTGTCCCCTCCCAGTGCTCCCAGTGCTCCGAATGTCCTCTCCCAGTGCTCCCAGTGCCCCCTCCCAGTGTTCCCTGTGCTCCCAGTGCCCCCTCCCAGCACTCCCAGCGCTCCCAGTGTCCCCTCCCAGCACTCCCAGTGCTCCCAGTGTCCCCCAATGCCTCTTCCCAGTGCTCCCAGTGCTCCCAGTGTCCCCCTCCCAGTGCTCCCAGTGCTCCCAGTGCCCCCTCCCAGCGCTCCCACTGCTCCCAGTGCCCCCTCCCAGTGCTCCCAGTGCCCCCTCCCAGCGCTCCCAGTGCTCCCAGTGCTCCCAGTGCCCCCTCCCAGTGCTCCCAGTGCTGCCAGTGCCTCCTCCCAGCGCTCCCAGTGCCCCCCTCCCAGCGCTCCCAGTGCTCCCAGTGTCCCCAATGCCTCTTCCCAACGCTCCCAGTGTCCCCCTCCCAGGGTTCCCAGTGCTCCCAGTGCTCCCAGTGCTCCCAGTGCTCCCAGTGTCACCGGTAGGCGAGGCTGAGGCCCAGGTAGGCAGCGAGGAAGAGCAGCAGCTCGCGGTAGAGCAGTTTGTAGATGCCCCCGCGCCAGAGCAGCAGCAGCCGCCAGAACCCCCCGAACCGCGACGTGGCCACCCGCGACGAGTACGTCACCGTCATCCCGGCACCCGCTGCGGGGACACGGGGACACGGCAGAGTCACCCACTGCCAGGACACGGGGACATGGGACATGGAGTGTGGGGACATGGGGACATGGCAGAGTCACCCTCTGCCGGGACATGGGGACATGGGGACATGGGGACACGGCAGAGTCACCTACTGCTGGGACATGGGGACATGGGGACATGGGGACATGGGGACATGGGGACATGGCAGAGTCACCCACTGCCAGGACATGGGGACATGGGGACACAGGGACATGGGGACACAGAGACATGGGGACATGGGGACACAGCAGAGTCACCCACTGCCAGGACATGGGGACACAGGGACATGGGGACATGGGGACACGGCAGAGTCACCCACTGCCAGGACATGGGGACACAGGGACATGGGGACATGGGGACACGGCAGAGTCATCCACTGCCAGGACATGGGGACATGGGGACATGGGGACACGAGGACATGGCCGTGTCACCCGCTGTGGGGACATGGGCACACAGGGATATGGGGACACGGGGACATGGGGACATGGAGACATGGCCGTGTCACCCACTGTGGGGACATGGGGACACAGGGATATGGGGACACGGGGATGTGGCTGCATCACCCACTGCCAGGACACGGGAACAAGGGGACATGGAGTGTGGGGACATGGGGACACGGCAGAGTCACCCACTGCAGGGACATGGGGACACAGGGACACGGTGGGGTCAGCTGCTGAGAGGACACAGGGATATGGGGACACGGGGACACGAGGACGTGGCTGTGTCACCCACTGCCAGGATGTGGGGACATAGGGACAAGGGGACATGGCCGTGTCACCCGCTGTGGGGACATGGGGACACAGGGATATGGGGACACGGGGACACGAGGACGTGGCCGTGTCACCCACTGCCAGGATGTGGGGACATAGGGACAAGGGGACATGGCCGTGTCACCCGCTGTGGGGACATGGGGACACAGGGATATGGGGACACGGGGACATGGGGACATGGCCGTGTCACCCACTGTGGGGACATGGGGACACGGGGACATAGGGATATGGGGACATGGGGATGTGGCTGCATCGCCCACTGCCAGGACACAGGGACATGGGGACACAGCAGAGTCACCTGCTGCCAGGACATGGGGACATGGGGACATGGAGTGCAGGAAAATGGGGACACGGCAGAGTCACCCACTGCCGGGACATGGGGACATGGGGACATGGAGTGTGGGGACATGGGGACACAGGGACACAGTGGGGTCAACTGCTGAGAGGACACAGAGCGTGGGGACATGGGGATATGGCGGGGTCACCTACTGCTGGGACACGGGACATGGGGACATGGGGACATGGCCGTGTCACCCACTGTGGGGACATGGGGACATGGGGAAACGGGGACATGGGGACACGGGGACATGGGGACACTGTATGGGGACATGGGGACATGGCAAGGTCACGGAGAGTGGGGACACAGGGACATGGGAACATGGTCTCATCACCCACTGCCAGGACATGGGGACCTAGGGACACAGGGACATGGGGACACAGGGACATGGGGACATGGCAGGGTCATGGAGAGTGGGGACACGGGGACACGGAGTATGGGGACACAGTATAGGGACATGGGGACACAGTATGGGGACATGGGGACATGGCAGGGTCATGGAGAGTGGGGACACAGGGACATGGGGACACAGCAAGGTCATGGAGAGAGGGGACATGGGGACATGGGGACCTGGCATGTGGGGACATGGGGACATGGGGACACAGTATGGGGACATGGGGACATGGCAAGGTCACGGAGAGTGGGGACACAGGGACATGGGGATAAAATGTAGGGACACAGTGACACAGCGTGGGGACACGGGGACATGGGGTGTAGGGACACACAGACATGGGGACACGGAGTTTGGGGACATGGGGACATGGGGTGTAGGGACACAGAGACATGGGGACACGGAGTTTGGGGACATGGGGACATGGGGTGTAGGGACACAGAGACATGGGGACATGGAGTTTGGGGACATGGGGACATGGCAGGGTCATGGAGAGTAGGGACACGGGGACAAAATGTGGGGACACAGGGACACAGGCACATGGGGACACAGCAGAGGGACACAGAGCGTGGGGACATGGAGCCTGGGGACACGGGGACGTGGCAGGGGGGCGTGGGGACCCAGAGCCGTGGGGACAGCAGCACAGGTTGGGGACACGGAGTGTGGGGACTTGGAACCCTGGGGACATGTTGGGGACAGGAAAATGGGACCCTGGGGACCCCAAAACCCGGAGGGGGGAACCTGGGGGGGGTCACTGAGTCGATACCTGGGGACACCCCCACCTTGGGGACACCTTGGGGACAGGAAAATGGGACCCGGGGGACCCCAAAAACCCTGGGGGGGTTAGCCTGGGGGGGCACCCACTGCCTGGGGACCCCAAAACTGGGGGGGGGGACCTGGGGGGGTCACTGAGCTGACACCTGGGGGCACCCCCACCTTGGGGACACCTTGGGGACAGTAAAATGGGACCCGGGGGACCCCAAAACCCGGGGGATGGAACCTGGGAGGGGGACACCCACACTCTGGTGACCCCAAAACCGGGGTGGGGGGCACCTGGGGGGGGTCACTGAGTCGATACCTGGGCGCATCCCCACCTTGGGGACAGTAAAATAGGACACAGGGGACCCCAAAACCCGTGGGGGGGACATAAGGGGGGAACCCACAGCCTGGGGACCCCAAAACCGGGAGGAGGGGGCACCTGGGGGGGGTCACTGAGTCGATACCTAGGGACACCCCCACCTTGGGGACACCTCGGGGACAGTAAAATGGGACCCTGGGGACCCCAAAAACCCTGGGGGGGTTAGCCTAGGGGGGGCACCCACTGCCTGGGGACCTGGGGGGTGTCACTGAGCTGACACCTGGGGGCACCCCCACCTTGGGGACACCTCGGGGACAGTAAAATGGGACCCTGGGGACCCCAAAACCCGAGGTGGGGAACCAGGGGGTGTCTCTGAGTTCATACCTGGGGTCACCCGCAGACTGGGGACCCCAAAAGCGGGGTGGGGGAACCTGGGGGGGGGTCACTGAGACGATAGCTAGGGACACCCCCACCTCGGGGACACCTTGGGGACAGGAAAATGGGACCCGGGGGACCCCAAAACCTGTGGGGAGGAACCTGGGGGGGGTCACCGCCACCCTGGGGACCCCAAAACCCTTCTCCCCCTCTCCCCCCCCACCTTGGGGACACTTTGGGGACAGGAAAATGGGACCTTGAGGGCCCCAAAACCTGTGGAGAAGAACTTGGGGGGGGGTCACTCCCACCCTGGAGACCCCAAAACCTGTGGGGAGGATCCTGGGGGGGGTCACCCCCACCCTGGGGACCCCAAAACCCTTCTCCCCCTCTCCCCCCCCCACCTTGGGGACACTTTGGGGACAGGAAAATGGGACCCTGGGGGCCCCCAAAACCTGTGGGGAGGATCCTGGGGACCCCAAAACCTGTGGGGAGGATCCTGGGGGGGGCCACCCCCACCCTGGGGACCCCAAAACCCTTCTCCCCCCCCCTCAACCCCTCCCCCCCCTTGGTCCCCCCCTCACCGTCAGGAGCCCCGAGCGCTGCGGCCACCACCGAACTGGGGCCACTGGCCACGGCCTCGGGGCTTAAATACCGACCTGGGGCTGGGCCTGGGGTGGGGGGGGGCTAATGGGTGAGGGGGGGGGGGCTAATGGGGGGGGGGGACGGGCTAATGGGTGGGGGGGGAGGGCACAGACCTGCCTGAGGCCTTTGGGGGGGGGGGCACAGGCCCAGGGGTCCCTTCCCAGTGGCCTCAGGGAGGATTTTGGGGGGGAATTGGTTGGTTTGGGGGGTCCATCAGCCCCCCCCCCCCCCCGCCCCAAATTCCTGAGCTGCCCCCCCCCCCAAAAATTATGGAGGGGAAGAGGGGAAGGGGGGGTTGAGGGGGAGGGGGAGGGGGTCAAGGCCTGCCCCCCCCCCCCCCAGCGCTGGCCCAGGCGCGCCAACTGCGGGGTCACAGGGACAGAACGCAGCGGGACACGGGGACACGGGGCCGGGAGGGGGGGGACACGGCCACACGGCCCCCCCGAAACCCACAGGCATGGCCACAGGCCCCCCCCAAACCCCTGAGCCCCCCCAAAGCCCCCCAGGCAGGGCCACAGGCCCCCCCCCCAAATCTCTGAGCCCCCCCAAAGCCCCCCAGGCAGGGCCACAGCCCCCCCCCCAAACCCCTCAGCACCCCCATAGCCCCCCAGGAAGGGCCACAGCCCCACCAAACCCCTCAGCCCCCTCAAACCCCCCCGGCATGGCCACAGACCCACCCCCAAACCCCTGAGACCCCCCTTAATATCCCTGCCCCCCCCAAACCCCTGAGCCCCCTCAAAACCCCCTCAGGCACGGACACAGCCCCCCCCAAACCCCTCAGCACCCCCAAAGCCCCCCAGGAAGGGCCACAGCCCCCCCCCAAACCCCTGAGCCCCCCCAAAGCCCCTCAGGCAGGGCCATAGACCCCCCCAAAACCACTGAGCCCCCCCAAGGCCCCCCAGGCAGGGCCACAGCCCCCCCCCCAAACCCCTCAGCACCCCCATAGCCTCCCAGGAAGGGCCACAGCCCCCCCAAACCCCTCAGCCCCCTCAAACCCCCCCGGCATGGCCACAGACCCACCCCCAAACCCCTGAGACCCCCCCTTAATATCCCTGCCCCCCCCAAACCCCTGAGCCCCCTCAAAACCCCCTCAGGCACGGACACAGCCCCCCCCAAACCCCTCAGCACCCCCAAAGCCCCCCAGGAAGGGCCACAGCCCCCCCCCAAACCCCTGAGCCCCCCCAAAGCCCCTCAGGCAGGGCCATAGACCCCCCCAAAACCACTGAGCCCCCCCAAGGCCCCCCAGGCAGGGCCACAGCCCCCCCCCCAAACCCCTCAGCACCCCCATAGCCTCCCAGGAAGGGCCACAGCCCCCCCAAACCCCTCAGCCCCCTCAAACCCCCCCGGCATGGCCACAGACACCCCCCCCAAACCCCTGAGACCCCCAAACATGCCTGCCTCCCCCCTCAAACTGGTCACAGCCACATGGCCCCCCCAAAACCCTAACCCCCCCCCCAAACATGCCTGCCCCACCCCCAACCCACTGAGCTCCCCCAAACCCCCCAGGAATGACCACAGCCCCCCCCCAAACAGCCCTGAACCCCCCCAAACCCCTGAGCCCCCCCAAATATGTCTGACTCCCCCCAAACCCCTGAGCCCCCCCATTCCTGAACTCCCCAAGCATGCCTGCCCCACCAATAAAAACCCTGAGCCCCCCCAAACCCCTGAGCCCCCCCCAAACATGCCTGTTCCCCCCCCAATCCCAGTCACAGCCACATGGCCCCCCCCCCAAAACCCCCGAGCCCCCCAAGCCATAGCCACATGACCCCCCCTTCGACCCCCCCAACCCTGCAGCCCCCCCTGATTGAGCCACACAGCCCCCCCTGCCCCCCCCAATCCTGCACCCACTGCTGAGGCCCCCCCCAATCCTCACCCCCAAATACCTGTGACCACCCCCCTAACAGGGACCCCCCCAGCACCCCCAACCCCTGCCCCCCCAATACCTGGGACCCCCCCAACCCGTGCAGCCCCCCCATTATCCACTCTCCCAACTTCATTAACCCCCCAAGCGCTAATGAGGGTCCCCGAGGTACTGCCCCCACCCCCGAGCACCCCAAAACTTCCATTTCCCAAGTTTATTATGTACACCAAGTCCTGGGGGGGGGGCACAGCCCCCGGGGTGGGGGGGTGTCCCAGCTTTGGGGGGCCCCCCCAGTGCTGCCCAAGGAGGGGGGTTGTGCCCTGGGGAGGGGTTGTGTGGCCCTGGGGGGGGGGGTCCCAGCCTGGGGGGGACCCCAGCACAGCCATGGGGAGGGGTCCTGATTTTGGGGTGGGGGCCCCCCATTGCAGCCCTGGGGGAACCCAGTCCAGGATGGGGGGGTCCCAGCCCCGGGTGGGGGGGCGTCCCAGCCTTGGAGGGGGGGGTCCCAGCACAGTCCTGGGGGTACCGGGTGTTCTGGGGGGGGGTGTCCCAGAACAGTCTGGGGGGAGGGGGTGGTCTGGGGTTTCCCCTAGAACAGTCCTGGAGGGGGGGGGCTGGTCTGGGGGGTCCCAAAACAGTTCGGGGGGGGGAAATAGTCTGGGGGGGGGTCCCAGAACAGTCTTGGGGGGGGGGGAAAACGCTGATCTGGGGGGTCCCAGCACAGCCCTGGGGGGCGATTAGTCTTGGGGGGGACCCAACTTTGGGATGGGGGGTCCCCACAGCAGCCCAGGTGGGTTCCTGGTCCTGGGGTGGGGGGTCCCAGAACAGTCCTTGGGGGGGGGGGGTCCCAGTGCAGCCCAGGGGGGGTTTCCCGGCCCGGGGGGGGGCTCGGGGGGGGTTATTTTGGGCTGGGGGGGGTGTAGGGGTCCAGCAGGAGCGAGGAGAAGGCGTTGACCCTGTCGGCCCCTCGCACCTCGTGGGGCAGCAGCGGCAGCTTCACGATGTGGAAATCCTCGTACAGGTCTTCCATCTGCGGGGGGGGGGGACAGAAAAAATGTGAGGGGGGGGTCCCTAAAATCCACCTCCTTCCCCATAAAAAACCAGGCATCCAGCTTCCAGCCCCCCCAAATTCTGAGTCCCAGCCCTCAAATCCCCACCTTGGCCCCCTCAAACCCCAAATTCCAGCCCCCCCCTCAAACTGAGAAGGAACCCGGATGCCTCAAGCCCCCCAAACCCCCTTCCTTGCCCCCCCCCAAACTCCCCCACCCCCACAAATTCCAGCCCCCCAAGCACCCCCCTTGATCTGGGCAAGGACCTGGGCCCCCCAAAACCCCCTCCTTGGCCCCCCAACCCCCACATTCCAGCCCCCCAAGTCCTCCCCCTCAAGCTGGGCAAGAACCTGGGCATCCTGGGCCCCTCCAAACCCCAAATTCCAGCCCCCCAACCTCTCTCCTTGAGCTGGGCAAGGACCTGGGCCCCCCAAACCCCTCCTTGGCCCCCCAACCCCCACATTCCAGCCCCCCAAGTCCTCCCCCTCAAGCTGGGCAAGAACCTGGGCATCCTGGGCCCCTCCAAACCCCAAATTCCAGCCCCCCAACCTCCTCCCTTGATCTGGGCAAGGACCTGGGCCCCCCAAACCCCCTCCTTGGCCCCCCAACCCCCACATTCCAGCCCCCCAAGTCCTCCCCCTCAAGCTGGGCAAGAACCTGGGCATCCTGGGCCCCTCCAAACCCCAAATTCCAGCCCCCCAACCTCTCTCCTTGAGCTGGGCAAGGACCTGGGCCCCCCAAACCCCTCCTTGGCCCCCCAACCCCCACATTCCAGCCCCCCAAGTCCTCCCCCTCAAGCTGGGCAAGAACCTGGGCATCCTGGGCCCCTCCAAACCCCAAATTCCAGCCCCCCAATCTCTCTCCTTGAGCTGGGCAAGGACCTGAGCCCCCCAAAACCCCCTCCTTGGCTCCCAACCCCCACATTCCAGCCCCCCAAGTCCTCCTCCTCAAGGTGGACAAGAACCTGGGCATCCTGGGCCCCTCCAAACCCCAAATTCCAGCTCCCCACGTTCCCCCACTGATACGGGCAGGGACCCGGGCCCCCCAAAACCCCCTCCTTGGCCCCTCCAAGCCCCTAAAATTCCAGCCCCCCTCCCTCCCCCATACCTGGTCGAGGTACTTGGCCTGGATCTTGTGCCGTGCCTCGCACATGCGGCACGGCCGGAGGGGCTCGGGGAAGACGAGCTGGTTGACCACGATGTTGTGGGTGTCGATGCGGCACTTGGCGAGCTCCTGGATGAGCCGCTCGGTCTCGTAGAGCGAGAGGAACTCGGCGATGCACACGCAGATGAACGTCGTCTGCTCCTGAGCCACCGCGGCGGCACCCACCCGTTAGCCCCACGGCACGAGGACACGGCACCCGTGTCACACCGTGGCTCGGTGACATCACGGCTCGGTGACATCGTGCTCGGTGACATCTCTTCAGACCCATGGGAATGTGCCCAGACCAGCCTGGCCGTGTCCCCTCCAGCGTCCCCTCCGGCGGCCCCACTCCCCTGCCTGGCATCCCAGTCCCCCTCCCCATCACCCTTCCCGTGTCCTTGTGTCACTCCCAGTGTCCTTGTGTCACTCCCAGCACCCCTGTGCACCTCCCGATGTCTCCATCCCCCTCCTAGTGTCCCTGTCCCCAGTATCTCCCATCCCTGTCCCCCTCCTGATGTCCCTGTCTCCCTCCCAGTGTCCCCGTTACTCTCTCTGGTGTCCCCATCCCCAGTATTTCCATGCCTGTCCCCCTCCTGATGCCTCCATCACCCTGTCGATGTCCCCGTCCCCCTCCCAATGTCCCCGTCCCTCTATCTGCCATCCCTGTCCCCAGTGTCCCCATCCCCTGTCCCCCTCCTGACACCTACATTTCCCTCACGATGTCCCCGTGCCCCTCTCCATGTCCCCATTCCCCTCCCAGTGTCCCCATCCCTTTCCCCCTCCCAATGTCCCCATCCCTCTATTTGCCATCCCCGTCCTCAGTGTCCCCATCCCCTGTCCCCCCCGATGTCCCCCTCCTGACACCTACATTCCCCTCACGATGTCCCCATCCCCCTCTCGATGTCCCCATCCCCCTCCCAGTGTCCCCATCCCTTTCCTCCTCCTGATGTCCCTGTCCCACTCCCAGTGTCCCCGTCCCTCTATCTGCCATCCCTGTCCCCAGTGTCCCCATCCCCTGTCCCCCTCCTGATGTCCCCCTCCTGATACCTACATTCCTCTCACGATGTCCCTGTTCCCCTCTCCATGTCCCCATCCCCCTCCCAGCGTCCCCATCCCTTCCCCCTCCTGATGTCCCCATCCCTTTCCCCCTTCCAATGTCCCCATCCCTCTATTTGCCATCCCTGTCCTCAGTGTCCCCATCCCCTGTCCCCCTCGATGTCCCCCTCCTGACACCTACATTCCCCTCACGATGTCCCTGTCCCCCTCTCCATGTCCCCATCCCCCTCCCAGTGCCCCCATCCCTTTTCCCCTCCCAATGTCCCTGTCCCCCTCCCAATGTCCCCGTCCCTCTATTTGCCATCCTTGTCCCCAGCGTCCCCATCCCTCGTCCCCCTCTTATGTCCCCATCCCTGTCCCAACGTCCTCATCCCCATCCTGATATCACCACCCCGCTCCTGATGTCCCTGTCCCCTTCCTGGTGTCCTTGTGCCCCTGCTGGCATCCCCCTCCAGCACCCTTGTGCCCCTCCTGATGTCCCTGTCCCACTCCCAGTGTCCCTGTCCCCAGTATCCCCATCCCTTGTCCCTCTCCGGGTATCCCTGTCCCCCTTCTGATGTCCCTGTCCCACTTTTTATCATCCTTGTCCCCAGTGTCCCCATCCCTGTCTCCCTCCTGATGCCCCCCCCATCCCGATGTCCCCTTCTCTGTCCCCATGTCCCCTGTCCGCCCACATTTCTCACCGGGTCCTTGAACTGCTCGCTGACCGATCGGATCACGGGCAGCGTCTCCTCCAGCTTCGACGCCAGCTGATCCGCGTTCATGTCCCCGAGCCCCAGCATGGCGCACATCTGGGGGGGCGCTGGCACTGAGAACCCCTCCCTGGCACACCCCCCCCCCCCAAAACCCGGGATCCCCCCCCCCAGCATGCGAACTGCCCCCAGGACACCCCCCCTTACCCTGGGATCTGCCCCCACAGACCAGGATCTGCCCCCAGGACCCTCCTCGCCCCAGGATCTGCCCCCAAGACCCCCCCTCGCCCTAGGATCTGCCCCCACAGATCAGGATATGCCCCCAGGACCCCCTTCTCCACCTAGGATCTGCTCCCAGGACCCCCCCTTACCATGCGATCTACCCCCAAGACCCGCCTTTGCCCTGGGATCTGCCCCCACACACCAGAATCTGCCCCCAGGACCCCCCTCTTGCCCCAGGAGCTGCCCCCACAGACCAGGATCTGCCCCCAGGACCCCCCCCGCGCCCCAGAATCTGCCCCCCCCGACCACGATCTGCCCCCAGGACCCCCCCCTTCCATAGGATCTGCCTCCAGGACCCCCTCCTTCTATAGGATCTGCCCCCAGGACCCCCCCTCGCCCCAGGCTCTGCCCCCACAGACCAGGATCTGCCCCCAGGACCCCCCCTCGCCCCAGAATCTGTCCCCCCCGACCACGATCTGCCCCCAGGACCCCCCCCCCTTCCATAGGATCTGCCCCCAAGACCCCCTCTTTGCACTAGGATCTGTCACCACAGACCAGGATCTGCCCCCAGGACCCTCCCCATCCTGGGATCTGACCCCAGGACCCCCCCTCGCCCCAAGATCTTCCCCCCCAGACCAGAATTCCCCTCCCCCGCCACGGAATCTGCCCCAACACACCACACTCTGCCCCCAGGAACTCCCCCCAGTGCGAGGATCTGCCCCAACAGACCAGGATCTGCCCCCAGGATCCCCCTCGCCCCAGGATCTGCCCCCAGGACCCCCTTCTCATCACAAGATCTGCCCCCAGAACCCCTCCCAGCCCTGGAATCCACCCCAACAAACAAGTATCTGCCCCCTAGAACCCTCCCTTGCCTCATGATCTGCCTCCCCAGCCCAGGATCTGCCCCCAGGACCCCCCCTCACCCCACAATCTGCCCCCCCAGACCAGGATCTGCCCCCAGGACCCCCCCTCACCCCACAATCTGCCCCCACAGACCAGGATTGGCCCCCAGGACTCTTCCTTGCCCTGGAATTTGCCCAGACAGACCAGGATCTGCCCTAAAGACCCCCCCTCACCCCACAATCTGCACCCCCAGCCCAGGATCTACCCCCAGGACCCCCCCTTACCACAGGATCTGCCCCCACAGACCAGGATCCACCCCCAGGACCCCCCCTTACCACGGGATCTGCCCCCACAGACCAGGATCTGCCCCCAGGATCCCCACCTCACCGCAGAATCTGCACCCCCAACCCAGGATCTACCCCCAGGACCCCCCCTCACCCCTGATCTGCCCCCCCAGCCCATGATCTACCCCCAGGACCCCCCCTTACCACGGGATCTGCCCCCACAGACCAGGATCTGCCCCCAGGACCCCCTCTCTCCCCCCAAAATCTCCCCCCCAGCCCAGGATCTGCCCCCAAGATCCCCACCTCACCCCAGAATCTGCCCCCCCCGACCAGGATCTGCCCTAAGGACCCCCCCCTCACCCCGATCTGCACCCCCAGCCCAGGATCCACCCCCAGGACCGCCCTTACCACAGAATCTGCCCCCCCAGCCCAGGATCTACCCCCAGGACCCCCCCTCACCCCACAATCTGCCCCCCCAGCCCAGGATCTACCCCCAAGACCCCCCCTCACCCCACAATCTGCCCCCACAGACCAGGATCTACCCCCAGGACCCCCCCCTCACCCCACAATCTGCCCCCCCAGCCCAGGATCTACCCCCAGGACCCCCCCTCACCCCACAATCTGCCCCCCCAGCCCAGGATCTACCCCCAGGACCCCCCTCACCCCACAATCTGCCCCCCCAGCCCAGGATCTGCCCCCAGGCGCCCCCCCCGGGCCCCACCTGGGAGATGAAGGGGCTGATCTGGTTCTTGATCTGCATGAGGCGGCCCAGCCCGCGCTCCACGATGGTCGGGAAGTTGAGCAGGCGCAGCGTGTGCCCCGTGGGCGCCGTGTCGAACACCACCACCGAGAAGTTCATCCCCTTCACCAGCCTGCGGCGGGGACCCCTCCTCAGACCGGGACCCCCCCTTGGCCCCACAAACCCCCCCTTGGCCCCACAAACCCCCCCTTGGCTCCACAAACCCCCCCTCAGCCCCACAACCCCCCCCTTCAATGAAGAAATGACCCCCCTCAGCCCCAAACCCCCCCTTCAATGAAGAAATGACCCCCCCTCAGCCCCAAACCCCCCCTTCCATAAATAAATGACCCCCTCTCAGCCCCAAACCCCCCCTTCAATGAAGAAATGACCCCCCCTCAGCCCCAAAGCCCCCCTTCAATGAAGAAATGACTCCTCCTCAGCCCCAAAGCCCCCCTTCAATGAAGAAATGGCCCCCCCTTCAATGAAGAAATGGCCCCCCCTCAGCCCCAAACCCCCTCTTCAATGAAGAAATGGCCCCCCCTCAGCCCCAAACCCCCCTTCAATGAAGAAATGACCCCCCCTCAGCCCCAAACCTCCCCTTCAATAAAAAAATGACCCCCCTCAGCCCCAAACCCCCCTTCAATAAAGAAATGACCCCCCTCAGTCCCAAACCCCCTCTTCAATGAAGAAATGACCCCCCCTCAGCCCCAAACCCTCCTTCAATGAAGAAATGACCCCCCCTCAGCCCCAAAGCCCCCCTTCAATGAAGAAATGACTCCTCCTCAGCCCCAAACCTCCCCTTCAATGAAGAAATGGCCCCCCTCAGCCCCAAACCCCCCCTTCAATAAAGAAATGACCCCCCCTCAGCCCCAAACCCCCCTTCAATGAAAAAATGACCCCCCCTCAGCTCCAAAGCCCCCTTCAATAAAGAAATGACCCCTCCTCAGCCCCAAACCCCCTCTTCAATGAAGAAATGGCCCCCCCTCAGCCCCAAACCCCCCTTCAATGAAGAAATGACCCCTCCTCAGCCCCAAACCCCCCTTCAATAAAGAAATTACCCCTCCTCAGCCCCAAACCCCCCTTCAATGAAGAAATGACCCCTCCTCAGCCCCAAAGCCCCCCTTCAACGAAGAAATGACCCCCCCTCAGCCCCAAACCCCCCCTTCAATGAAGAAATGACCCCCCCTCAGCCCCAAAGCCCCCCTTCAACGAAGAAATGACCCCCCTCAGCCCCAAACCCCCCCTTCAATGAAGACAGGACCCTCCCTCAGCCCCAAACCCCCCCTTCAATGAAGAAATGACCCCCCCTCAGCCCCAAACCCCCCCTTCAATGAAGACAGGACCCCTGCTCAACCCCATAACCCTCCTCAGAGAAAACACATCCCGTGCTTCAATAAAACTGGACACCCCCTCGGCCCCACAACCCCCCCTCAGCAAAACGGGACCCCCCCTCGCCCACCTCATGACCTCGGCGTAGCTCATGGCCTCGTCGATGCCGGGGAAGGCGCTCATGGCCTCCTGCATCATCTTCTTGCCCATGCTCAGCACCGTGTCCTCCTCGAAGAACTCGTCCGGCAGCTCCGCCACCCCCAGGCTGGGGTCGATCTCCTGGGGCGGGGGGCGACAGGGGGGGGTCAGAGGGGGCTAGGGGGGCTGCTCTGCCACCCCCAGGCTGGGGTTGATCTACTGGGGGGGAACAAGGGGGTCAGAGGGGGTTATGGGGGCTGCTCTGGTGCCCCCAAGCTGGGGTCGATCTCCTGGGGGGGGACAGGGGGGTCAGAGGGGGCTGCTCTGCCACCCCCAGGCTGGGGTCAATCTCCTTGTGGGGGGACAGGGGGGACAGAGAGGTCGGGGGGGCTGCTCTGGTGTCCCCAGGCTGGGGTCAATCTTCTGGGGGCGGACGACAGGGGGGTCAGAGGGGGCTAGGGGGTCTGTTCTGGTGCCCCCAAGCTGGGGTTGATCTCCTGGCGGGGGACAGGGGGCTCAGAGGGGGCTGCTCTGCCACCCCCAGGCTGGGGTTGATCTCCTGGGGGGGGACAAGGGAGTCAGAGGGGGTTATGGGGGCTGCTCTGGTGCCCCCAAGCTGGGGTCAATCTCCTGGGGGGGGGACGGGGGGTCAGAGGGGGTTATGGGGGCTGCTCTGGTGCCCCCAAGCTAGGGTCAATCTCCTGGGGGGGGGACAAGGGGGTCAGAGGGGGTTATGGGGGCTGCTCTGGTGCCCCCAAGCTGGGGTCAATCTCCTGGGGGGGGACGACAGGGGGGTCAGAGGGGGCTAGGGGGGCTGCTCTGGTGCCCCCAAGCTGGGGTTGATCTCCTGGGGGGGGACAGGGGGCTCAGAGGGGGCTGCTCTGCCACCCCCAGGCTGGGGTTGATCTCCTGGGGGGGGGACAAGGGGGTCAGAGGGGGTTATGGGGGCTGCTCTGGTGCCCCCAAGCTGGGGTCAATCTCCTGAGGGGGGGACAGGGGGGACAGAGAGGTTGGGGGGGGCTGCTCTGGTGCCCCCAGGCTGGGGTTGATCTCCTGTGGGGGACACAGGGAGGTCAGGGGGGGTTATGGGGTCTGCTCTGCCACCCTTAGGCTATGATTGATCTCTTGGAGGGGGAACACGGGGATCATAGAGAAGTGGGGGGCGGTGGTCAGGGGGCTGCTCTGGTGCCCCCAGGCTGGGATCGATCTCTGGGGGGGGCATGGGGGGGGGATGGGGGGGTCAAAGGGGGCTGCTCTGCTACCCCCAGGCTGCGGTTGATCTCCTCGGGGGGGACAGGGGGGTCGGGGGGGGTCAAAGGGGGGCTGTTCTGCTGCCCTCAGGCTGGGGTTGATCTCCTGCGGGGGGGGACAGAGGGGGGTATTGGGTCTGGGGGGGGTCTCACCATGGCGAAGAGGTTGTCGTAGCCCTGCACCTTGGTGGGCACCTTGGAGAACTTCTGGTCGAAGGCGTCGGAGATGTTGTGGGCCGGATCGGTGGAGATGATGAGGACGCTCTCGCGCACCCGCGCCAGCTGCACCGCCAGGCTGCAACTGGGGGGCGGGGGGGCCGCGGGAACGAAAGGGGGGGCAATGAAGGGGGGTTGGGACCCCCAGGTCCACCCCCCACCCCACTGCCTCCGTCCCACCCCATCCCAATTCTTCCACCCCATCCTGTCTCCCTCTATCCCATCCCGCCTCCCTCCATCCCATCCCACTCTCTCCATCCTATCCCAATTCTTCAATCCCATCCCACCCCAATCCATCCCATCCCAGTTCCTCCATCCCATCTCACTCCCACCATCCCATCCCAGCTCCTCCATCCCATCCCAGTTCCTCCATCCCATCCCAGTTCTTCCATCCCATCTCACTCCCACCATCCCATCCCAGTTCCTCCGTCCCATTCCACACTCTCCATCCCATCCCACCCCACTCCCTCCATCCCATCCCAGTTCTTCCACCCCATCCTAATCCATCCCATACCACCCCATCCCAATTCTTTCATCCCACCCCAGACCTTCCACTCCATCCCACTCCATCCCATCCCAGTCCCCCCACCCCTGACCCATCCTGATCCCCTCAGCCCTAACCTGATCCTACTCCAATCGCTTTAACCCCAACCTGATCCCCTTGATCCCAAACAAATCCCATCCCAATCTTTTTGATCCCAACCTGATCCCATTCGCATTCTTTCAACCATGACCTGGTCCCATCCTGACTCCTTCAACCCTATCCTGATTTGTTTGACCCCATCCTGATCCCATCGATCCCAACCTGATCCCATCCTGATCCCCTTAATCCCAGTCTGATCCCATCGATCCCAACCTGACCCCATCCCGATCCCCTTGATCCCAGTCTGATCCCATTGATCCCAACCTGACCCCATCCCGATCCCTTTTGATCTGATCCCACCCCAATCCCTTTCACCTTGGCCTGATCCCTTCCCACTCTCTTTGATTTAATCCCATCCCAATCCCTTTGACCCCAGCATAATCCCATTGATCCCGACCCGATCAAATCCCAATCCCTTTAATCTGATCCCATCCCCATCCCATTGACCCCAACCTGACCTCATCCCGATGCCTTTGACCCCAACCTGATCCCATCTTGATCCCTTTGACCCCAATCTGATCCCATCTTGATCCCTTTGACCCCAACCTGATCCCATCTTGATCCTTTTGACCCTGACCCGATTCCATCTAGACCTCTTCAACCCCAACCTGATCCCACCCTAATCTATTTGACTCCAGCCTGATCCCATCCCGATTCCATCATTCCCATCATGATCCCACCGACCCGACCTGACCCCCACTGATCCCCTTGATCCCACCCTGATCCCTTTGACCCCAGCGTGACCCCATCGATCCCAACCTGATTCCATCCCAATCCACTTTGATCTGATCCCATCCCAATCTCTTTGATCCCAGCGCGATCCCATTGATCCCAACCTGATCAAATCCCAATCCCTTTGATCTGATCCCATCGCGATCCTTTCAACCTCAGCCTGATCCCACCACAATCCTCTCAATCTCACCCTGATCCCATCCCAGTTCCTCCAACCCCATCCTGATCCCACCAGGCCCAACCTGACCCATCCTGATCCCCTTGATCCCAGCTTGATCCTATCCTGATCCCTTTGACCCCGACCTGATCCCGTCCTGATCCCTTCAACAGCAACGCGATCCCATCCTAATCCATTTGACTCGAGCCTGACCCCATCCCAATTCCTTCATTCCCACCATGATCCCACTGACGCCGACCTGACCCACCTCCCCTTGATCCCATCCCGATCCCTTTAAACCTAACCCGATTCTGTCCCGATTTCTTCAACCCCAACCTGATCCCATCCTAATCACAGAATCAGGTTGGAAAAGACCCATCGGATCATCGACTCCAACCATTCCTACCAAATCCATTTAACTCCAGGCTGATCCCATCCCAATTCCTTCATTCCCATCCTAATCCCACTGACTCCGATCTGATCCATGCTGATCACCTTGATCTGATCCCATCCCAATCCCTTTAATCTGACCCCATCCCAATCCCTTTAATCTGATCCCATCCCAATTTCTTTAACCTCCACCTGATCCCACCACCATCTCTTCCATCTGATCTCATCCCAATCCCTTTGACCCCAGCCTGATCCCATTGATCCCGACCTGATCGAATCCCAATCCCTTTGATCTGATCCCAACTCGATCCCCTCGATCCTCGTCTGTTCCCATCCCAGTTCCTTCAACCCCGTCCTGATCCCACCGACCCCAACCTGACCCATCCTGATCCCTTTGATCCTGACCTCATCCCATCCCGACCCCTTTGACACCCCCCTCCTCAGGTGGTTCCCCCCCTCCCCAGGTGCTCCCCCCCCAGGTGTTTCTCCCCCCCCTCAGGTGTTCCCCCAACTCACCAGGTGTTTCTCCCCCTCCTCCACATCTGTTTCCCCCCCCCCCGGGATGTTCCCCCCTTCCCAGGTGTTTCCCCCCTCCAGGTGTTTCCCCCCTCTAGGTGTTTCTCCCCCTCAGGTGTTTCCTTCTCTCCAGGTGTTCCCCCCCCAGGTGTTCCCCTCCTCCCCAGCTGTTTCTGCCCCCCCAGGTGTTCCCCCTCCCTCAGGTGTTCCCCCCCTCCCCAGGTGTTCCCCCCCCCAGGTGTTTCCCCCCCTCCGCCCCAGGTGTGTCCTCCCCGCCTCCCCAGGTGTTTCCCCCCCCTCCCCAGGTGTCCCCAGGTGTTCTTCCCCCCTAGCTGTTCCCCCCCTCCTCATCCCAGGTGTGTCCTCCCCCCCTCCCCAGGTGTTTCACCCCCCTCCCCAGGTGTTTCTCCCTCCTCCCCAGGTGTTTCACACCCCCCCAGGTGTTTCCCCCTCCGCAGGTGTTTCACCCCCCTCCCCAGGTGTTTCACCCCCCCTCCCCAGGTGTTTCACCCTCCCCAGGTGTTTCCCCCTCCGCAGGTGTTTCACCCCCCTCCCCAGGTGTTTCACCCCCCTCCCCAGGTGTTTCACCCTCCCCAGGTGTTTCCCCCTCCGCAGGTGTTTCACCCCCCTCCCCAGGTGTTTCTCCCTCCTCCCCAGGTGTTTCACACCCCCCCAGGTGTTTCCCCCTCCGCAGGTGTTTCACCCCCCTCCCCAGGTGTTTCACCCCCCTCCCCAGGTGTTTCACCCTCCCCAGGTGTTTCCCCCTCCGCAGGTGTTTCACCCCCCTCCCCAGGTGTTTCACCCCCCTCCCCAGGTGTTTCACCCTCCCCAGGTGTTTCCCCCTCCGCAGGTGTTTCACCCCCCTCCCCAGGTGTTTCTCCCTCCTCCCCAGGTGTTCTTCCCCCCCAGCTGTTCCCCCCGCCCCCTCTCCCCAGGTGTTTCACCCCCCCCCCAGGTGTTTCCCCCTCCCCAGGTGTTCCCCCCCCTCAGGTGTGTCCTCCCCCCCCTCAGGTGTGTCCTCCCCCCCTCCCCAGGTGTTTGGCCCCCCCCGCACCTGCAGGTGGTCTTCCCCACTCCTCCCTTCCCCCCGACGAAGATCCACTTGAGGCTGCGCTGCTCCAGCACGTTCCCCAGCGTCGGCTCCAGCGGCTCCACGTCCGGCGCGTCCTCGAACTCCTCCGCCTCGGCCGCCCACCCGCCGCCTCCTCCCGCCGCCGCCGCCGCCATCTTGCCCCGCGCCGCCGCCGAGGGGGCGGGGCCAACCCTTATAGAGCCCCGCCCCCTGCGCTTCCCACGCTCTGACTGGTCAGCGCTCTCCCTGAGGCCCCGCCCCCTTGCGCCTCCCGCGCGCTGATTGGATCGCCTGCACCCCCCGAGGCCCCGCCCCCCGCGCGATCACTAGACGGGGCTTTCCCTAAGCCCCGCCCCTTGCACCTCCCGCGCGCTGATTGGACAGAACCCTCCACCAGCCCTGCCTCCTTGAGCGCTGATTGGATGGAGCCGTCCCTGAGCCCCGCCCCCTGCATGATGATTGGACAGAGCGCCCTCCAGGCCCCGCCCCCCGCCCCACCCGCGCGGTGGTTGGGTTGTGGGTCAATCTATGGGTCAGTCTATGGGTCGGTTTATGGGGCAGCCCACCTGCTCTTCTCCATCCAGTGGAACCAGGCCCTGAGGAGGCTCTGGGGTCAATCTATGGGGCTCTAGGGTCCGTCTATGGGTCCCTAGAGCCGCTCTGTCGGGCTGTGGGTCAGTCTATGGGGCTCCAGGGCTGATCTACGGGGCTGTAGGTCAGCCTGTGGGGCTCCAGGGCTGATCTATGGGGCTGTAGGTCAGTCTGTGGGGCTCCAGGGCTGATCTATGGGGCTGTAGGTCAGTCTATGGGGCTTCAGGGTTGATCTATGGGGCTATAGTGCTGATCTCTGGGGTTCTAGGAGCAATCCATGGGTCTCTAGGGCCATTCTACGGGGCTGTGGGTCAATCTATGGGGCTCCAGGGCTGATCTACGGGGCTGTGGGTCAGTCTATGGGGCTCCAGGGCTGATCTACGGGGCTGTGGGTCAGTCTATGGGGCTCCAGGGCTGATCTACGGGGCTGTAGGTCAGCCTGTGGGGCTTCAGGGTTGATCTATGGGGCTGTAGTGCTGATCTCTGGGGTTCTAGGAGCAATCCATGGGTCTCTAGGGCCATTCTATGGGGCTGTGGGTCAATCTATGGGGCTGTGGGTCAATCTGTGGGGCTCCAGAGCTCATCTACGAGGCTGCAGCGCCGATCTCTGGGGTTCTACGACCCATCTATGGGGCTATTGGTCCATATGGGTCTCTAGGGCTCCGCCCCTTGCGCTTCCCGCGCGCTGATTGGACAGAAGCGCCACGAGGCCCCTCCCTTCAATCTGATTGGCTTCTATTCCTCTAAGCCCCGCCCTCCTCGCAGCCGATTGGCTCTCGCGCCTGTCAATCATTCCGGACGCGGCGTCGGGCGCCTCCGTGCGTTGCCCGGCAACGCGGCTTCGGGTCTCGGCGGTGTCTCTGACGTCATCAGGCCGCGCCGCCGTCGCGCGCTCCCCCCCCCGATCGCGGCGGACAAGATGGCGGCGCGGGGCGAGGAGGCGGAGGCGCCGTCGCCGCCGCCCGGTCCCGGCGGGGGGGTCAACGTCTTCGCCAACGACGGGAGCTTCTTGGAGCTGTTCAAGCGGAAGATGGAGGAGGAGGAGCAGCAGCGCGAGCGCGAGGCGGCGGCCGCGGCGGCGGCGGCGGGGGGGGAGGCCCCGGGGCCCGGCCCGAAGAGGAGCGGGAGCGGCGCCGCCCTCAGCTTCGTAAGGAACGGGGAGCGCGGCCCCCCCCCCCCCCGCCCCGGAACCCCTCGGGCTGGGGGCCAAACGGCCCCGAAAGCCCCGAGCTGAGGGCAAAACGGCCCCAAACGGCCCCGAAACCCCCGAGTCGGGGGCAAAACGGCCCCGAAATCCCTGAGCTGGGGGCAAAAGGGCCCCAAACAGCCCTGAAACTCCCAAACAAGGGGTGGTAACGGCACCAAATGGTCCTGAAACTCCTGAGCCGGCGGCCAAATGTCCCCAAACAGCCTCAAAACACCCGAGCCGTGGGCAAAATGTCCTCAAATGACCCCAAAACACCCGAGCTGGGGGCAAACCAGGCCCAAACGGCCCTAAAACTCCTGAGCTGGGGGCAAAACGTCCTCAAGTGACCCTGAAATCTCTGAGCTGGGGGCAAACCAGCCCCAAACGGCCCTAAAACTCCCGAGCTGGGGGCAAAACGTCCTCAAGTGGCCCCGAAATCCCTGAGCTGGGGGCAAAACAGCCCCAAAGGGCCCTGAAGCCTCCGAGCTGGGGGCAAAACATCCTCAAACAGCCCCAAAACCCTTGAGACAAGGGCAGAAACAGCCCCTGGATCCCTGAGCTGGGGGGAAAACTGCCCCAAATGGCCCTCAAACCCTCAACCTGGTGGCAAAAATGGCTCCAAACAGACCCGAAACCTCCCCAGCTGGAGGCAAAACAGTCTTAAGTGTCCCTGAAAACCCCGAGTCAGGGGCGAAACGGCCTCAAACGGCCCCCAAAACTCCTAAGCTGGAGGCAAAAACGGCCCCTAACGGTCTCGAAACCCAAGAGCCAGGGGCAAAAAGGCCCTGAAACCCCTGATTTGGTGGGGAAAATGGCCCCAAACAGCCCCAAAACCCAAGAGCTGAGGGCAAAACAGCCCCAAAACCTCCTAGCTGGGGGCAGAAACGGCCCCGAACGGCCCCGAAATCCCTGAGCTGGGGGGGAAACAGCCCCGAACGGCCCCGAAATCCCTGAGCTGGGGGGGAAACAGCCCCAAACGGCCCCAAAATCCCTGAGCTGGAGGCAGAAACGGCCCCAAACGGCCCCAAACGGCCCCGAAATCCCTGAGCTGGGGGGGAACCAGCCCCGAACGGCCCCGAAATCCCTGAGCTGGGGGGGAAACAGCCCCGAACGGCCCCAAAATCCCTGAGCTGGGGGGGAAACAGCCCCAAACGGCCCCGAAATCCCTGAGCTGGGGGGGAAACAGCCCCAAACGGCCCCGAAATCCCTGAGCTGGAGGGGAACCAGCCCCGAACGGCCCCGAAATCCCTGAGCTGGGGGGGAAACAGCCCCAAACAGCCCCGAAATCCCTGAGCTGGGGGGGAAACAGCCCTGAAACCTCCAAGACGGCCCCAAACCTCGGAGCGTGGGGGCGTTGTGGGCTCGGGGCCGGACAGATGGACAGACGGACGGGGGTGACGGTGGCTGTCGTGTCCTCCCAGGTCGGGCGGCGGCGCGGGGGCAACCGGCTGGCTCTGAAAACCGGCGTGGTGGCCAAAAAGCAGAGGACGGACGAGGAGGTGAGCGAGCAGCCCAGCCCCAAAGCCCATCCCGGACCCCTTCCCGCTGGGAAACGGGCACCGGGGAGGGGGAAACGGGCACCGGGATGGGGAAAGGGGGCACGGGGAGGGGGAAAGGGGGCACGGGGAGGGGGAAAGGGGGCACGGGGAGGGGGAAGGGGGAACAGGGAGGAGGAAAGGAGGCACGGGGAGGGGGAAAGGAGGCAGCAGGAGGAGGAAACAGGCACTAGGAGGAAAGGGAGCGCCAGGAGGAGGAAAGGGAGTGCTGTGAGGAGGAAAGGAGGCAGCGGGAGGAGGAAAGGGGGCACAGGGAGGAGGTAACGGGGCACCGGGAGGGGGAAAGGGGGCACCAGGGAGGAGGAAACGGGGTGCCGGGAGGGGGAAACGGGGCGCTGGGAGGAGGAAACGGGGCGCCGGGAGGGGGAAAGGGGGCACCGGGAGGAGGAGACGGGCACTAGGAGGAGGAAACGGGGCGCTGGGAGGAGGAAAGGGGGCGCCGGGAGGAGGAAAGGGGGCGCCGGGAGGAGGAAACGGGCACTAGGTGGAGGAAACGGGCACTAGGAGGAGGAAAGGGAGCGCTGGGAGGAGGAAAGGGGGCGCCGGGAGGGGGAAAGGGGGCACGGGGAGGAGGAAAGGGGGCACCGGGAGGAGGAAACGGGCACTAGGAGGAAAGGGAGCGCCAGGAGGAGGAAAGAGAGCACTGGGAGGAGGAAAGGGGGCAGCGGGAGGAGGAAACAGGGACTAGGAGGAGGAAACAGGCACTAGGAGGAAAGGGAGTGCTGAGAGGAAGAAAAGAGGCAGTGGGAGGAGGAAACAGGCACTAGGAGGAGGAAACAGGCACTAGGAGGAAAGGGAGTGCTGAGAGGAGGAAAGGAGGCAGCGGGAGGAGGAAACAGGCACTAGGAGGAAAGGGAGCGCCAGGAGGAGGAAACGGGGCACGGGGAGGAGAAAACGGGGCACAGGGAGGGGGAAAGGGGGCACAGGGAGGAGGAAAGGGGGCAGCAGGAGGAGGAAAGGGGGCAGCGGGAGGAGGAAACGAGGCAGCGGGAGGAGGAAACAGGCATTGGGAGGAGGAAAGGGGACAGCGGGAGGAGGTAACAGGGCACAGGGAGGGGGAAAGGGAGCGCTGGGAGGAGGAAATGGGGCACGGGGAGGAGAAAACGGGGCATGGGGAGGGGGAAAGGGGGCACCGGGAGGAGGCAAGGAGGCAGCAGGAGGAGGAAACGGGCACTAGGAGGAGGAAAGGGAGCGCTGGGAGGAGGAAAGGGGGCAGCAGGAGGAGGAAACAGGGCACAGGGAGGAGGAAGGGAGGCAGCGGGAGGAGGAAATGGGCACTAGGTGTAGGAAACGGGCACTAGGAGGAGGAAAGGGGCCACAGGGAGGAGGAAAGGGAGCGCCGGGAGGAGGAAAGGGAGTGCCGGGAGGAGGAAATGGGGCACGGGGAGGGGGAAAGGGGGCACAGGGAGGAGGAAAGGGAGCAGCAGGAGGAGGAAACGGGCACAAGGAGGAGGAAAGGGAGCACTGGGAGGAGGAAACTGGGCACAGGGAGGAGGAAACGGGGCACGGGGAGGAGGAAACGGGGCACGGGGAGGAGGAAACGGGGCACGGGGGGGGTCGTGGTGGCTCGCGGAGGGTCAGAGGCCATTCTGGGGGTCCCCTCATCCCCGTTTCCCCCCCCGACCAGGTGCTGACGAGCAAGGGGGACGCGTGGGCCAAGTACATGGCGGAGGTGAAGAAATACAAAGCGCATCAGTGCAGCGACGACGACAAAACCCGACCCCTGGTCAAATAGGGGCTCCCCCCCGCCCCCCCCGCAGCGCTATTTATGGAGGGGGGGGGGGGGAAGGAAAACAGCCCCCCTTATCCTTTCAACACCCCCTTTTCTACCGAGGGCCCCCGCGCCCCCCCCCGGCCGCCGCTCCCGCCCCGCCGGGAACCAGGACTTGACGCCGGCAAAGCCGCCCGCCGGGATCTGCCGCCACGTGTGCCCCCCCCGGGGAAACAAAAAAAAAGGAGAAAAAAAAAAAAAAAGGGGGTGGTGGTGGTGTTTTGGGGTGGAAAAGGGCAGGATTGGGAGCGGGGGCCCCGCCGCCGCCGCAGCATTAAACACCTCAGAGGTTTCGGAGCCGCCCTCGGTGTTTTTGGGGAGGGGGTGGGGGGGGCAGAGACCCCCCCTCGCTGTGTGTCGCCCCCATTCCTGCCTCTGGTTCTTTTATTTGTGTCCTGTTTGCACTGGTTTGGGGGGTTTTTTTTGGGAGGGGGGGAGCTACTGATGTACCCCAGCTCCTTCCCAGCACTCCCAGTTCACCCTGATTCCCCTCCCAGTGCACCCCAGCTCCTTCCCAGCACTCCCAGTTCACCCTGACTCCCCTCCCAGTGCACCCCAGCTCCTTCCCAGCACTCCCAGTTCACCATCATTCCCTTCTATTCCTCTTCCCAGTCCCCCCAGTGCATCTTATCCCCTTCCCAGTCCCCGCAGTGCACCATATTCCTCTTCCCAGTTCACCCCCATTCCCCTCCCGGTCCCCCCAGTGCACCCCATCCCCTTCCCAGCACTCCCAGTTCACCCTGACTCCCCTCCCAGTGCACCCCATCCCCTTCCCAGTTCACCCTGATTCCCTCCCGGTCCCCCCAGTGCACCCCAGCTCCTTCCCAGCACTCCCAGTTCACCCTTATTCCCCTCCCAGTGCACCCCAGCTCCTTCCCAGCACTCCCAGTTCACCCTGACTCCCCTCCCAGTGCACCCCAGCTCCTTCCCAGCACTCCCAGTTCACCCTGACTCCCCTCCCAGTGCACCCCATCCCCTTCCCAGCACTCCCAGTTCACCCTGATTCCCTCCATTCCCCTTCCCAGTCCCCCCAGTGCACCCCATCCCCTTCCCAGCACTCCCAGTTCCCCCAGTGCACCCCATCTCCTTCCCAGTTCACCCTGATTCCCCCGTTTCCCCCTCCCAGTCCCCCCAGTGCACCCCATCCCCTTCCCAGCACTCCCAGTTCACCCTGATTCCCTCCAGTGCACCTTGCCCCCCCTCCTCCCCGTGTTTCCAGTCTCTCCCAGTACTCACAGTTCCCTTCCCAGTGCTCCCAGTTACCCCCAGTATATCCTGCCGACCCCCCCCCCCCCCCCCGACTTCCCAGTGCTTCCAGTCCCTCCCAGTTCCCTTCCTGGTCCTCCCAGTGCACCCTGAACCTCCTCCCAGTGCTCCCAGTCCCTTCCACTGCATCCTGCTCCCCCACCCCCAGTGCTTCCAGTCCCTCCCAGTACTCCCAGTTCCTTTCCCGATCCTCCCAATGCTTCCAATCCCTCCCAGTACTCCCAGTTCCCTTCCTGGTCCTCCAAGTGCACCCTGAGCCCCCTCCCAGTGCTCCCAGTTCCCTCCCCCAGCCCTGTGGCCGCTGCCATCTCCGGCCGGGAGGGGCCGCCTCACACCCCCCCCCACGCCCTGCCCCGCAGTGGTTCCGTCCGCGCCGCGGGGCACGCTGGGAGTTGTAGTCCCGCGTTGCGGAGGAGCGGGGGATGTGGTCTCCGCGCATGCGCCATCCCGCCCCCTTCCTTCCCCCCCACCCCCCCACCCCACGTGGCACCGCCTCCGGGCCACGTGACCGCGGCCTGGCTCCCGCGCGGCGGGGCGGACGGTGGCCGGCGGGGGTCAGAGCCCGCGTGCTGCGCCCGCTCCTCCGCGCAGCGCCGGGGCCCGCGGCCGCGCCAGCCGCACCGAGACCCCCCCCCCCAAATCCCTAGCCCCCCCCCCCTTCTCCCCCCTCACCCCCACCCCCCCCCCCCGGGGGCCCAGGAGAGCCCCCCAGCCCCCCCACCTCCAACCCCGGCAGGTACGGGGGCGGCGCGGGGCCGGGAGGGAGGGGGAAGAGGGATGGGGTGGGGGGGGGGGATTGGAGGAGGGAGAAGGGGGCGGGGGGGAGAATTAGGGGGCAAATTGGGGGGGACAGGGTTGGGGGGCACGTTGGGGGGAGGATGGGGGGGGAATTGGGGGGTCGGGGGGGATGGGGGGCGAATTAGGGGGGGAGGATGGGGGTAAATTGGGGGGGGACAGGGATTTGGGGAGCATGGGGGGTGGGATAAGGATGAGGGGGGAGAATTGGGGGGACAGGGTTAAGGGGCAAGTTGGGGGGGGTCAGGGGGGATTGGGTCGAATTGGGGGGCACAGAGATTTGGGGAGCATGGGGGGGTGGGATGGGGGTTGGGACAAGGATGAGGGGGGAGAATTGGGGGGGCAGGATGGGGGTAAATTGGGGGGGAGAGGGATTTGGGGAGCATGGGGGGGTGGGATAAGGCTGAGGGGGGAGAATTGGGGGGCAAATTGGGGGAGACGGGGTTAGGGGGGAGATGGGGAGCAAATTGGGGGGTGAGAATGAGGGTAAATTGGGGGGACACGGATTTGGGGAGCATGGGGGGGTGGGACAAGGATGAGGGGGGAGAATGGGGGGGCAAATTGGGGGGGAAAGGGTTAGGGGGGCACGTTGGGGGGAGAATTGGGGGGTCAGGGGGATGGGGGGCGAATTGGGGGGACACAGGGATTTGGGGAGCATGGGGGGGTGGGACAAGGCTGAGGGGGGAGAATTGGGGGGGCAGGATGGGGGGTGAATTGGGGGGGACAGGAATTTGGGGAGGGTGGGGGGGCAGAAGGGGGTGGGACAAGGCTGAAGGGGGAGAATTGGGGGGGCAGGATGGGGGTAAAGTGGGGGGGAGAGGGATTTGGGGAGCATGGGGGGGTGGGACAAGGATGAGGGGGTAGAATTGGGGGCAAATTGGGGGGGAAAGGGTTAGTGGGGAGATGGGGGCGAATTGGGGGGGAGGATGGGGGTAAATTGGGGGGACAGGGATTTGGGGAGCATGGGGGGGTGGCACAAGGGTGAGGGGGGAGAATTGGGGGGTCAGGATGGGGAGGTGGGACAAGGATGAGGGGGGAGAACTGGGGGGGAGGATGGGGGTAAATTGGGGGGGACAGGGATTTGGGGAGCATGGGGGGCAGGATGGGGGGGTGGGACAAGGATTTGGGGGGCAAATTGGGGGGGATGGGGATGGGGGAGAATTGGGGGGGGTTAGAGGGGGAGGATGGGGGGCAAATTGAGGGGGGTGGGATTGGAGGGAAGAATTGGGGAGGTGGGATGTGGGGCAAATTGGGGGACGACGGGGTAAAATGGGGGGTGGGACAGGGATGGAGGAAGAACTGGGGGGCAAATTGAGGGGGGGGTTGGAGGGGAGTGAATTGGGGGGAGCGGGATTGGGGGAGGGACGATGGGGGGGAGAATTGGGGGGCAAATTAGTGAAGGAGGGAGAATTGGGGGGGAAATTAATGAAGGGGGGAGAATTGGGGGGTAAATTAGTGAACGAGGGAGGAGAATTGGGCGGCAAATTAGTGAAGGGGGAGAACTGGGGGGTAAATTAGTGAATGGGGGGGAGAATTGGGGGGCAAATTAGTGAAAGGGGAGGAGAATTGGGGGGTAAATTAGAGGATGGGGGGGAAATTGGGGGCAGGGGGAGTGGGATCTGGGTTGATCCCAACCCTGCTTCCCTCCCCCCCCCCCCACCCCAGGGCTCCGGGGTCTGTGCCCCCCCCCAGACCCCCCCCAGCCATGGACTGGACCCCGGACGAGCAGGGTCTCCAGCAGGTCCTGCAGCTCCTCAAGGACTCGCAGTCGCCCAACACGGCCACGCAGCGCGTCGTGCAGGACGTATCCTTGGGGGGGGGCGGGGGGCAGCGTGACACCCCCCCGATATGGGAGCTGGGGGGCACCGACACCCGGGGACCCCCCCCTTATGGGGAGTGGGGGGCACCACAGACCCCAATATGGGGAGTGGGGGGTCATTGGGACCCTCGTGTGGGCATTGGGGACAACGTAGCCCTTGATAGGGGGAGTGGGGGGCACTGTGACACCCCCATTATGGGGATTGAGGGGTGCTGAGACACCCCCCCCCCGTGGGGATTGGGGTCACCAGAGCCCACATAGGGGGAGTGGGGGGCACTGAGAACCCCCCCATATGGGGACTGGGGGGCACTGAGACCCCTGTGTGGGGATTGGGGACACCACAGACCCTGCCATGGGGATTGGGGGGCACCGTGACCCCCCCAATATGGGGAGTGGGGGGTCATTGAGCTCCTCATGCGGGCATTGGGGACAACGTAGCCCTTGATATGGGGAGTGGGGGGCACTGTGACACCCCCATTATGGGGACTGAGGGGTGCTGAGACCCCGCCTGTGGGGACTGGGGGACACTGAGACCCCCTGTGTGGGGATTGGGGTCACCAGAGCCTGCATAGGGGGAGTGGGGGGCACTGAGAAAACCCCCATATGGGGATTGGGGGGCACTGAGACCCCTGTGTGGGGATTGGGGACACCACAGACCCTGCCATGGGGATTGGGGGGCACCGTGACCCCCCCAATATGGGGAGTGGGGGGTCACTGAAACCCTCATGTGGGCATTGGGGACAACGTAGATCCCAATATGGGGATTGGGGGGCACCGTGACCCCCCCAATATGGGGAGTGGGGGGTCACTGAGACCCCCCTGTGGGGACTGGGGGACACTGAGACCCCCTGTGTGGGGATTGGGGTCACCAGAGCTCGCATAGGGGGAGTGGGGGGCACTGAGAACCCCCCCATATGGGGATTGGGGGGCACTGAGACCCCAATTTTGTCCCGTTTCCCATTGTCGCCCCCATCCCAAATCCAATCATTTGTATCTGCGTCTTCCTCCTAATTGTCATCCCCGTTGTGAACCTAGGTCAAGTGTTTTGTCTTGATTTCCATTCCCATTTCAACCCTTATCCCAGTTCTCGTGCTCACGTCCATCCCCATCCTGATCTGAGTTCTTGCTCCCATCCGGATTGCAGCCCTTGTCCCCGTCCCAAACTTTTTTCTCACGCTGTCTTGATCCCATGCAGATCTCAGCCCTTGTTCCCACGGCCATCCCAGTCCTTCTCCCCATCCCAATCTGTGTCTCAATTCTTGTTCCCATCCCTGTCCCAACTCCTTGTCTTGATCCCCATCGTCATCCCAATCCTTGTCTGCGTCCTGGTTCCCGTTCCTGTTCTCATTCCCATCCCAATCCTGGTTCCCATCTCTGTCCAGCTCTTCATCCTGATCCCCATCCTCATCCCAATCCTTGTCTGCATCCTGATCCTTGTTCCAATCCCTGTTCCCGTTTCTCATTCTGATTCCCAGCTTCATACTAATCCTAATTTTCATCCCTATTCCAATCCCTGTCTCAATCCTCATCCTGATCCCACTTCTCATTCCCATCCCAATCCCGCGCCCCTGTTTCATTTCTCATCCTAATCTTAATTCTAATTTTTATTCCCATCCCAATCCCAATTGTGCTTCGCCCCCATCCCTGTCTCCATCCTGATCCCAGTTCTCGTTCTCATTCCCATCCCAAACCCGCTTCCCATCCCTGTCCCCATTTCACTCCTCATCCCCATCCTGATCTTCATCCTAATTCTAATTCTCATCCCCATTCTAGTCCCCATCCCAATCCCGCTCCATCCCCATTCCTGTCTCCATCCTCATCCTGATCGAGTTCTCATTCCCATCCCAATCCCCATCCTGCTTCCCATCCTCGTTCCCATCCTTATCCTAATCCTAATTCTCATCCCCATTCCAGTCCTCATCCCAATCCCAATCCTGCTCCATTACCATCCCTGTTTCCATCCTCATCCTGATCTCAGTTCTTGTTTTCATTCCTATCCCAATCCCCATCCTGCTTTCCATCCTTGTTCTCGTTTCATTCTTCACCCCTATCTTTATCCTCATTCTAATTCTAATTCTCATCCCTATTCCAAACCCAATCCCGCTTCATCCCTATCCCTGTTTCCATTCTCATCCTGATGCCGGTTTTTATTCTCATCCCAATCCCGCTTCCCATCCCTGTCCCCATTTCTCTTCTCATCCTGATCCTCAATCCTAATTCTCATCCCCACTCCAATCTCAATCCCACTCCATCCCAATCCTGTTCCCATCCTTGACGGCTCCGCAGAAGCTGAAGCAGCTCAACCAGTTCATCCCCATTCCAGTCCCCGTCCCAATCCCAGTCCTGCTCCATCCCCATCCCTGTTTCCATCCTCATCCTGATCTCAGTTCTTATTCTCATCCCAATCCCCCTTCCCATCCCTGTCCCCATTTCTCTTCTCATCCTGATCCTCAATCCTAATTCTCATCCCCACTCCAATCTCAATCCCAATCCCACTCCATCCCAATCCCGTTCCCATCCTTGACGACTCCGCAGAAGCTGAAGCAGCTCAACCAGTTCATCCCCATTCCAATCCCGCTCCATCCCCATCCCTGTTTCCATCCTCATCCTGCTCTCAGTTCCTGTTTTCATTCCTATCCCAATCCCCATCCTGCTTCCCATCCTTGTCCACGTTTCATTCTTCACCCTCGTCTTTATCCTCATTCTAATCCTAATTCTCATCCCTATTCCAATCCCAATCCCGCTTTATCCCTATCCCTGTTTCCATTCTCATCCTGATCCCAGTTCTTATTCTCATCCCAATCCCGCTTCCCATCCCTGTCCCCATTTCTCTTCTCATCCTGATCCTCATCCTAATTCTCATCCCTGCTCCAATCCCAATCCCACTCCATCCCAGTCCCGTTCCCATCCTTGACGGCTCCGCAGAAGCTGAAGCAGCTCAACCAGTTCCCAGACTTCAACAATTACCTGATCTTCGTGCTCACACGTCTCAAATCCGAAGGTTCCGAGGGGGCCTCGGGGCGGGGGGGCTCCAGCAATGGGGGGGTGGGCGTTGTGCCCCCCTTAACGATTTATTTCCCCCCCCCAGACGAGCCGACGCGGTCGCTGAGCGGCCTCATCCTCAAGAACAACGTCAAGGCGCATTTCCAGAGCTTCCCCACGCCCGTGGCCGAGTTCATCAAGCAGGAATGTCTCAACAACATCGGCGACGCCTCCTCCCTCATCCGAGCCACCATCGGTCGGTCCCCTGACCCCCCCCCATCGCTAACGAACCCCCCTGCGCTAACGAGCCCTCCCCTTTTTTTCTTTCCCCCATCCCCTTTTTCTCCTTTCCCTTCTCCCCCACCTTTTCCCCTCGGTTTCCGTGCCCGCTCCCATCCCAGCTCCCCAGCTCCTTCACCTCAGGGTCCCCTCTCCCTAATTTTGCTGGGGAGGGCAGGTTTGCTCCATCTCCATCTCCATCCCATCCCATCTTCTTCACCTCCACTTGCATCCCACTGTCTCTGCTTCCATTCCATCTCCGTCCCGTCCTGTCATTGTCTCTATCTCATTGTCTTTATCCCTATCTCATCATCTACCTCTCCGTCCCACTATCGTCTCCCTTCGCATCGTCCCCATCCCATCCTCATCTCCGTCCCATCCCCATCGTCCCCGTCCCATCCCCATCGTCCCCGTCCCATCCCCATCGTCTCCATCCCATCCCCATCGTCTCCATCCCATCCTTATCTCCATCCCATCCTTTGTCCCTCCACCATCTCCACCTCCTTCACCATCTCCATCCCATTTTTCATCCTATCACTATTTCCATCCCATCTCTATCTCTATCCCACTCTCATCCCCATCCTCATCTCTATCCCATGCCTTGTCCTACTAACATCTCCCCCACCTGCCCCACCTCCATCTCCTCCGTCCCGTCATCTCCATCCCATCTCCATCACATCTCCATCCCCATCCTCATTTCTATCCCATGCCATGTCCTACTACCATCTCCTCCATCTCCTCCATCTCCTCCATCTCCTCCATCTCCTCCATCTCCTCCATCTCCTCCATCTCCTCCATCTCCTCCATCTCCTCCATCTCCTCTTCCATCTTCTCCGTCCTGTCATCTCCATCCCATCTCCATCCCCATCGTCATCTCTATCCCATGCCTTGTCCTACTACCATCTCCTCCATCTCCTCCATCTCCTCCATCTCCTCCATCTCCTCCATCTCCTCCATCTCCTCTTCCATCTCCTCCGTCCTGTCATCTCCATCCCATCTCCATCCCCATCGTCATCTCTATCCCATGCCTTGTCCTACTACCATCTCCTCCATCTCCTCCATCTCCTCCATCTCCTCCATCTCCACCTTCATCTCCTCCGTCCTGTCATCTCCATCCCATCTCCATCCCCATCATCATCTCTATCCCATGCCTTGTCCTACTACCATCTCCTCTATCTTCTCCATCTTCTCCGTCTCCTCCATCTCCTTCATCTCCATCCCATCCTTGAGTTCCCTCGTCATCCCATGACGACCCCAAGTCCAGACTGGGGTGGGAAAGGCCCCCCGTTTTGGGTACTAATGACCCCCCTCACCTCGCTAACGACCCCCCCTCGCTAACGATCCCCTCCCTCTCGGCGCAGGGATCCTCATCACCACCATCGCCTCCAAGGGGGAGCTGCAGATGTGGCCCGAGCTCCTCCCTCAGCTCTGTAACCTCCTCAACTCCGAGGACTACAACACGTGCGAGGTGCGGGGGGCCGGCTGGGGGGGCGGGGGGGGCCCCGGCTGCCGCTGACCCCCCCCCTCCCCACCGCACAGGGGGCGTTCGGGGCCCTGCAGAAGATCTGCGAGGATTCCTCCGAGCTCCTGGACAGCGACGCGCTCAACCGGCCCCTCAACGTCATGATCCCCAAGTTCCTCCAGTTCTTCAAGCACTGCAGCCCCAAAATCAGGTTGGGGGGGGGGATTTGGGGGTGGGGGGGGGCAGTGCCCCCCGGAATTGGGGTTTGGGGGGGCTCAGCGTGGGGTGGGGGTCAAACTCGGAGCAGTCAGATGAGCTGGGGGGGAAAGGAGCCAAGTCCGTGCCTGCTCCCACCCCAG
Source organism: Phaenicophaeus curvirostris (assembly GCF_032191515.1). Lineage (NCBI taxonomy): Eukaryota > Metazoa > Chordata > Aves > Cuculiformes > Cuculidae > Phaenicophaeus > Phaenicophaeus curvirostris. The sequence continues at coordinate 213,378 of NW_027206748.1, forward strand.
CTCCTTCACTTTGGGGTCCCCTCTCCCTGTTTTTGCTCCGGGGGGGGTTGGATTTGGCCCCCCTGGTGGATTAGCCACATCCCCACGTCCCCAAATCATTTCATGGGGGTCCCAGCTCTGGATTTGAGTGGGAAAGGAGCCGATTCCGTGCTCGCTCCCATCCCAGCTCCCCAACTCCTTCACTTTGGGGTCCCCTCTCCTTATTTTTGCTCCTGGGGGGTTGGATTTGGCCCCTCCAGGTTGATGAGCCACATTCCCACATCCTCAAATCATCCCACGGGGATCCCAGCTCTGGATTTGGGTGGAAAAGGAGCCGATTCCGTGCTTGCTCCCATCCCATCTCCATCCCATCTCCATCCCATCTCCATCCCATCTCCATCCCATCTCCATCCCATCTCCATCCCATCTCCATCCCATCTCCATCCCATCTCCATCCCATCTCCATCCCATCTCCATCCCATCTCCCCAGCTCCTTCACTTTGGGGTCCCCTCTCCTTGTTTTTGCTCCTGGAGGGGTTGGATTTGCCCCCCCCAGGTTATCAGCCTCATCCCCAGGTCCCCAAATCATCCCACGGGGATCCCAGCTCTGGATTTGGGTTGGAAAGGAGCCGATTCCGTACTCGCTCCCATCCCAGCTCCCCGACTCCTTCACTTTGGGGTCCCCTCTCCCTATTTTTACCCCCGGGGGGGTGGATTTGTCCCCCCCAGGTTATCAGCCACATCCCCAGGTCCCCAAATCATCCCAAAGGGATCCCAGCTCTGGATTTGGGTTGGAAAGGAGCCGTTTCTGTGCTCGTTCCGACCCTGGTTCCATCCCAGCTCCTTCACTTTGGGGTCCCCTCTCCTTATTTTTGCCCCTGGGGGGGTGGATTTGGCCCCCCCCAGATTGATCAGCCACATCCCCAGGTCCCCAAATCATCCCATGGGGATCCCAGCTCTGGATTTGGGTGGGAAAGGAGCTGATTCCGTGCTCGCTCCCATCCCATCTCCCCAGCTCCTTCACTTTGGGGTCCCCTCTCCCCATATTTTCCCCCGTGGGGGGCATATTTGTCCCCCCCAGACTCATCAGCTCCATCCCTAAGTCTCCAAATCATCCCACGGGAACCCCAAGATCCCTTATTGTGAGTTAATCTGGTGCAGGCAGGTCTGGGGGGCCATCCCCCCCCTTCACCGCTCTGCTTCGTTAACTAACGACCCCGCTGCCCCCCCTTTTTCTCTGTCCCCCCCCCCAAAAAAAAAAAGATCTCACGCCATCGCCTGCGTCAACCAGTTCATCATGGATCGGGCGCAGGCGCTGATGGAAAACATCGACACCTTTATTGAGGTGAGTGGCTGCCTTGGGGGGCTCGGAACCCCCCCAGGAGCCCCCCAAAAATCCCCTCAGGGGCTGAGGGGCCCCCCCTTTGTTTGTTTCCCCCCCCCCTCGTAGCACCTTTTCGCGCTGGCGGTGGACGAGGACCCCGAGGTGCGCAAGAACGTGTGTCGCGCGCTGGTGATGCTGCTGGAGGTGCGGATCGACCGCCTGCTGCCCCACATGCACAGCATCATCCAGGTGAGGGGGGGCCGCACCCCCTTTTTATTGCCCCCCACCCCCTTTCTCCTGCCCCCGACCCCCTTTTTCCTGCCCCCCACCCCTTTATTCCCACCCCGTTTGCCTCTTTCTCTGCCCCGATCCCCTTTTTCACCCATTTTTGCCATTTCCCACCCCCTTTTTCCTGCCCCCACCCCATTTTTCCCACCCTTGTTTCTTTTTTTCCTGCCCCCCACCCCTTTTTGCCATTTTTCACCCCCTTTTTCCTGCCCCCACCCCTTTTTTTGCCCCTTTCCACCTCCTTTTTTCTGCCCCTCACCCCCTTTTTCCTGCCCCCCACCCCTTCCTTCCCACCCCAATTGTCTTTTTTTTCTGCCCTAATCCCCTTTTTGCTACTTTTCACCCCCTTTTTGCCACTTTTCACCCCCTTTTTGCCACTTTTCACCCCTTTTTTGCCACTTTTCACCCATTTTCACCCCACTTTTCTCCCATCCTCACCCCATTTTCACCCCCTTTCTCCCCCCTCACACCATCTCTGCCTTCCTCCCCCCATTTTCACCCCACTTTCTTCTCCCCACCCCATTTTTATTTCCATTTTCACCCTCTTTCACCCCATTTTTACCCTCTTTCACCTTATTTTCACCCCCTTTCACCCCATTTTCACCCCACTTTCTCCCCCCACACTCCATTTCTGCCCTCCCCACCCCACTTTCACCCCAATTTTCACCCCTTCTCACCCCATTTTCACCCCCACCCCATTATCACCCCATTTTCACCCCCTTTCACCCCATTTTTACCCCCTTTCACCTTATTTTCACCCCATTTCTTCCCATTTTCACCCCACTTTCTCCCCCCACACTCCATTTCTGCCCTCCCCATCCCTTTCTTACCCCCATTTTCATCCTCTTTCACCCCATTTTCACCCCATTTTTACCCCCTTTCACCCCACTTTCTCCCCCCACACTCCATTTCTGCCCTCCCCACCCCACTTTTACCCCAATTTTCCCCCTTCTTACCCCATTTTCACCCCATTTTCACCCCGTTTCACCTCATTTTCACCCCCTTTCACCCCATTTTCACCCCATTTTCTCCCCCCACACTCCATTTCTGCCCTCCCCACCCCACTTCCACCCCAATTTTCCCCCCTTCTCACCCCATTTTCACCCCATTTTCTCCCTCTTTCACCCCATTTTCTCCCTCTTTCACCGTATTTTCACCCCCTTTCATCCCATTTTCACCCCCTTTCTCCCCCCACACTCCATTTCTGCCCTCCCCACCCCACTTTCACCCCTATTTTCCCCCTTCTCACCCCATTTTCACCCCATTTTCTCCCTCTTTCACCCCATTTTCTCCCTCTTTCACCCTATTTTCACCCCCTTTTATCCCATTTTCACCCCCTTTCTCCCCCCACACTCCATTTCTGCCCTCCCCACCCCACTTTCACCCCATTTTCACCCCTTCTCACCCCACTTTTCTCCCTCCTCACCCCATTTTACTCCGGTTTCCCCCCCCCCTCACCCCGTTTCTGCCCCCCCAGTACATGCTGCAGCGGACGCAGGACAGCGACGAGAACGTGGCGCTGGAGGCCTGCGAGTTCTGGCTGACGCTGGCCGAGCAGCCCGTCTGCAAGGAGGTGCTGGGCGCCCACCTCGTGCAGTGAGTCATTTGGGGACCCCCCCCGGCCCCCCCCAAACCACACACAACCCCCCCAACCCCAAAAACCCCCACCCCAAAAATCCCCCAGCCCTTCTTGCAAAGAGCTGCTGGCCACCCCCGTCCTGCACTGCGTGACTTGGGGACCCCGCTAACTGCAACCTGGGGGGGGTTCCTAACTTCTCAGGGGGGTCCCCGGCTTCTCGAGGGGGTCCCCAACTTCTCGGGGGGGTCCCCAGCGCAGGGGGGGGTCCTTTTTTTTTCCCTGGGACCGGTGATGACGACAGACATTCGAATCCCGAATTCTCAGTGTGGAACGACCTGGTCTGATGGTCCCAGGATGGGGAGGGGGGCAGCACCCCAAGACCCCCCCCCAAGCCCCTGTTCAGTCCCCCCAAAACCCCCCAGGTCCTCAGTTTTCCCCCCGAGACCCCCCTCAGGTGCCCCAGACCCCCCCCAAGCTACCCCAACTCCTTAATTGCCCCCACCCCAGGCCCCCCCTCAAGACACCAGCCCCCCCAAGATGCCCCCAGACCCTCATTTCCCTCCTTTCTGCCCCCCCCAGCCCCTTCAAAACCATTCCAAGGGCCCCCCCAAACCCCTCAGCCCCTCTCACCCCCCCCAAATCTCCCTACCCCTCTCTCTCCCCAACCTAACCCCTCCAAGCCCCCCCAAATCAACTCCCCTTCTCTCACCCTCCCAGCCCCACCAGCCCCCCCCCCCAAAATTCTCTCACCCCCCCCCCCCATCTCCAGGCCCCCCCAGATCCCCTCAACACCTCTTCTCCCCCCATCTCAGCTCCACCAGTCCCCCCCAAATCACCTCAACCCCCTCCCAAACCCCCCTGGACCCCCCCAGATTCCCTCACCCCCCCTCTACCCATCCCCAGACCCCCCCAAATCCCCTCAACCCCTCTTCTCTTCCCCTCCCAACCCCCCCAGACCCCCCCAGATCCCCTCATGCCCCCTCTGGAACCCCCCCCAATCCCCTCACCCCCCCACCACCCATCACCAGGCCCCCCCAAATCCCCTCAACCACCCTTCTCTTCCACTCCCAGCCCTACCAGACACCGCCAAATCCCCTCAACTCCCCTTCTCTCCCCCTCCTAGCCCCACCAGACCCCCCCCAAAATTGCTCAACCCCCTCCCAGACCCCCTCAAATCCCCTCAATGCCCCTTCTCTCCCCTTCTCAGTCCCAGCAGACCCCCCCAAATCCCCTCACGCCCCCTCTGGAACCCCCCCAAATCCCCTCACGCCCCCTCTGGAACCCCCCCAAATCCCCTCACCCCCCCCCACCCATCCCCAGACCCCCCCAAATCCCCTCAACCCCCCTTCTCTTCCACTCCCAGCCCTACCAGACACCCCCAAATCCCCTCAACTCCCCTTCTCTCCCCCTTCTAGCCCCACCAGACCCCCCCCAAAATTGCTCAACCCCCTCCCAGACCCCCTCAAATCCCCTCAATGCCCCTTCTCTCCCCTTCTCAGTCCCAGCAGACCCCCCCAAATCCCCTCACGCCCCCTCTGGAACCCCCCCAAATCCCCTCACGCCCCCTCTGGAACCCCCCCAAATCCCCTCACCCCCCCCCCACCCATCCCCAGACCCCCCCAAATCCCCTCAACCCCCCTTCTCTTCCACTCCCAGCCCTACCAGACACCCCCAAATCCCCTCAACTCCCCTTCTCTCCCCCTTCTAGCCCCACCAGACCCCCCCCAAAATTGCTCAATCCCCTCCCAGACCCCCCCAAATTCCCTCAAACCCCCCCTACCCATCCCCAGACCCCCCCAGATCCCCTCAACTCCCCTTCTGTCCCCTTCTCAGTCCCAGCAGACCCCCCCCAAATCCCCTCATGCCCCCTCTGGAACCCCCCCAGATCCCCTCACGCCCCCTCTGGAACCCCCCCAGATCCCCTCACCCCCCCACCACCCATCACCAGGCCCCCCCAAATCCCCTCAACCCCCCTTCTCTTCCACTCCCAGCCCTACCAGACACCCCCAAAATTGCTCAGCCCTCTCCCAACCCCCCCAAAACTCCCTCACGCCCCCCTACCTGTTGCCAGGCCCCCCCATCTCCTCTCATGCCCCCCTCCAGACACCCCAAATCCCCTCACCCCCTCTCTGCCCCCCCAGGCTCATCCCCATCCTGGTGAACGGGATGAAATACTCGGAGATCGACATCATCCTGCTCAAGGTGAGGGATTGGGGGGGTCCTGAGCACCCCCCCCAGCTCGGGGACTGGTTAAACTGGGAGGAACTGGGAGGAGCTGGAGCTGAGGAGGGGAGGGATGCCCGGAATAGGGGGCGGGGGGGGATCCCCGAGATGGGAACTGGGGGGTCCTGGGGTGGGAACTAGGGGGGGATCCCTGAGATGGGAATTGGGGGGATCCCTGAGGTGGGAATGAGGGGGATCCCCAAGATGGGAACTGGGGGGTCCCTGAGGTGTGAACAGGGGGGTCCCCAAGATGGGAACTGGTGTGTCCCAAGATGGAAATTGGGGGGATGCCTGAGATGGGAATTGGGGGGTCCTGGGATGGAACCTGGGGGGATCCCCGAGGTGGGATCTGGGGGGTCCTGGAGTGGAAATTGGGGGGTCCTGAGACAGGAATTGGGGAGATCCCTGAGATGGGAACTGGGGGGTCCTCAAGGTGGGAACTGGGATGTCCCAAGATGGGAATTGGGGGGATGCCTGAGGGGGGAATTGGGGGGATGTCTGAGATGGGAATTGGGGGGGTCCTGAGATGGGAACTGGGGGATCCCCAAGATGGGAACTGGGGAATCCTGGGATGGGAACTGGGGGGATCCCCGCGTTGCGACCTGGGGGGTCCAGAGACAGAATTGGGGGTCCCTGGGATGGGAACTGGTGGGGGGGGGGGTGTCCCCAAGCTGGGAAGCGGGTCCCCCCACGAGCGGCGTTGCTGTCGTCGCAGGGCGATGTGGAGGAGGACGAGGCGGTGCCGGACAGCGAGCAGGACATCAAGCCGCGTTTCCACAAATCCCGCACGGTGACGCTGCAGCACGAGGAGGAGCGGCCGCCCGACCCCGACGAGGCCGACGACGAGGACGACGACGACGACGACACCCTCTCCGACTGGAACCTGCGTACGGCCCCTCGGCAACCCCGCGCCCGTCCCGCCCCGAGGTGCCCGCTCCGGCGGGATCCACCCCGATCCCTGTTCCTGCTCCGGTGGGATCCACCCCGATCCCTGTTCCTGCTCCGGCGGGATCCACCCCGATCCCTGTTCCTGCTCCGGCGGGATCCACCCCGATCCCTGTTCCTGCTCCGGCGGGATCCACCCCGATCCCTGTTCCTGCTCCATTGGGATCCACCCTGATCCCTGTTCCTGCTCCGGCGGGATCCACCCCGATCCCTGTTCCTGCTGCAGCAGGATCCGTCCCATTCCCTATTCTTGCTCCAGTGGGATCAACCCCATTCCCTGTTCCCGCTCCATCGGGATCCACCCCTTTCCCTGTGCCCACTCTGGTGGGATTCACCCCATTCCCTGTTCCTGCTCCATCGGGATTGATCCCGTTCCCTCTTTCTGCTCCCTTGGGATCCACCCTGTTCCTGGTTCATCAGGATCAATCCCGTTCCCTGTTTCTACTCCCCTGGGATTGATCCCTTTCCCTGTTACTGCTCTATCAGGATTCATCCCATTCCTGCTCCAGCGGGATCAACCCCATTCCCTGTTTCTACTCCTTTGGAATCAATCCGTTGCTCGTTCCTGTTCCATCAGGGTTGATCCCGTTCCCTATTTCTACTCCCTTGGGACTGATCCTGTTCCCTGTTTCTATTCCCTTGGGATCAATCCCATTCCAGCTCCATCAGCATCAATCCCATTCCCTGTGCCCCCTCTGGTGGGATCCACCCCGTTCCCCATTCCTGCTCCACTGGGATCAACCCCATTCCCTGTTTCTCCTCCCTTGGGTTTGATCCCATTCCTGCTCCACCAGGATCAATCCCATTCCCTGTTTCTATTCCCTTGGATTGATCCTGTTCCCCATTCCTGCTCCATTGCAATCAACCCCGTTCCCTGTTTCTCCTCCCTTGGGATTAATCCCGTTCCTGCTCCGTTGGGATCAACCCCGTTCCCTGTGCCCCCTCTGGTGGGATTGATCCTGTTCCCTGTTTCTGCCCTGTTGGGATCGATCCTGTTCCCCATTCCTGCTCTGTCAGGATTGATCCTGTTCCCTGTTCCTGCTCCTTTGGGATCAACCCCGTTCCTTATTTCTTCTTTCTTGGGATTGATCCCATTACCTGTTCCTCCTCCATCAGGATCAACCCCATTCCCCATTCCTGCTCCACTAGGATCAGTCCCATTCCCTGTTTCTACTCCCTTGGGATCCACCCCATTCCCCATTCCTGCTCCATCAGGATCAGTCCCGTTCCTGCTCCATCGGGATCAACCCCATTCCCTGTTTCTACTCCCTTGGGATCCACCCCGTTCCCCGTTCCTGCTCTATCAGGGTTGATCCCATTCCTGCTCCATCGGGATCAGCCCCAGTCCCTGTGCCCCCTCTGGTGGGATCCACCCCGTTCCCCATTCCTGCTCCATCAGGATCAACCCCATTCCCTGTTGCCCCCTCTGGTGGGATCCACCCCGTTCCCCATTCCTGCTCCATCGGGATCAACCCCATTCCCTGTTGCCCCCTCTGGTGGGATCCTCCCTGTTCCCCATTCCTGCTCCATCGGGATCCACCCCGTTCCCCATTCCTGCTCCATCGGGATCCACCCCATTCCCTGTGCCCCCTCTGGTGGGATCCACCCCGTTCCCCATTCCTGCTCCATCGGGATCAACCCCATTCCCTGTGCCCCCTCTGGTGGGATCCACCCCGTTCCCCATTCCTGCTCCATCGGGATCCACCCCGTTCCCCGTTCCTGCTCCATCGGGATCAACCCCATTCCCTGTGCCCCCTCTGGTGGGATCCACCCCGTTCCCCATTCCTGCTCCATCGGGATCAACCCCATTCCCTGTGCCCCCTCTGGTGGGATCCACCCTGTTCCCCATTCCTGCTCCATCGGGATCCACCCCGTTCCCCATTCCTGCTCCATCGGGATCAACCCCGTTCCCCATTCCTGCTCCATCGGGATCCACCCCGTTCCCCATTCCTGCTCCATTAGGATCAACCCCATTCCCTGTGCCCCCTCTGGTGGGATCCACCCCGTTCCCCATTCCTGCTCCATCAGGATCAACCCCATTCCCTGTGCCCCCTCTGGTGGGATCCACCCTGTTCCCCATTCCTGCTCCATCGGGATCCACCCTGTTCCCCATTCCTGCTCCATCGGGATCCACCCCGTTCCCCATTCCTGCTCCATCGGGATCAACCCCATTCCCTGTGCCCCCTCTGGTGGGATCCACCCTGTTCCCCATTCCTGCTCCATCGGGATCCACCCTGTTCCCCATTCCTACTCCATCGGGATCCACCCCGTTCCCCATTCCTGCTCCATCGGGATCAACCCCATTCCCTGTGCCCCCTCTGGTGGGATCCACCCCGTTCCCCATTCCTGCTCCATCGGGATCAACCCCATTCCCTGTGCCCCCTCTGGTGGGATCCACCCCGTTCCCCATTCCTGCTCCATCGGGATCCACCCTGTTCCCCATTCCTGCTCCATCGGGATCCACCCCGTTCCCCGTTCCTGCTCCATCGGGATCCACCCCGTTCCCCGTCCCTTGGCCTCGACGCCGTCCCCGTTGCCTCCCGCAGGGAAGTGCTCGGCGGCCGCCCTCGACGTCCTGGCCAATGTCTTCCGGGAAGAGCTGCTGCCTCACCTGCTGCCGCTGCTCAAGGAGCTGCTCTTCCACCCGGAGTGGGTCATCAAGGAATCGGGGATCCTGGTGCTGGGCGCCATCGCCGAGGGTGAGCGCAGCCCCCGCCGCGCGGCCCCCCTGGCGGCGCCGGGAGCCGCCGGCGGCCCCTCACGCCGCCCCCGCCGCCCCGCAGGCTGCATGCAGGGGATGGTGCCGTACCTGCCGGAGCTGATCCCCCACCTGATCCGCTGCCTGGCCGATAAGAAGGCGCTGGTGCGCTCCATCGCCTGCTGGACCCTCAGCCGCTACGCCCACTGGGTGGTGGGGCAGCCCCCCGACCTCTACCTCAAACCCCTCATGACCGAGCTGCTGCAGCGCGTGCTCGACGGCAACAAGCGCGTCCAGGAGGCCGCTTGCAGGTGCGCTGGGTGGTTTGGGGGGGCGCAGAGGGGGTTTGGGGGGCACAGAGGGGGTGCAGGGCACACAGTGAGTGGTTTGGGGTGCAGCAAGGGCATGCAGGAGGCTGCATGCAGGTGCACTGCGGGGTTTGGGGGGCACAGAGGGGGTTTGGGGCGCACAGCGAGTGGTTTGGGGTGCAGCAAGGGCATGCAGGTGGTTGCATGCAGGTGCACAGTGGGGTTTGGGGGGCACAGAGGGGGTTTAGGGGTCACAGAGGGGGTTCAGGGCACACAGCAAGAGGTTTCAGGTGCAACAAGGGCATGGAGGAGGCTGCATGCAGGTGCACAGCGGGTTTTGGGGTGCACAGAGGGGGTTTGAGGGGCACAGAGGGGCTTCAGGGCACACAACGAGTGTTTTGGGGTGCAGCAAGGGCATGCAGGAGGCTGCATGCAGGTGCGCAGTGGGATTTGGGGGCGCTTTGAGGGGCACAGAGGGGGTTTGGGGAGCACAGCGAGTGTTTTGGGGTGCAACAAGTGTATGAAGGAGGCTGCATGCAGGTGAGCAGCGGGATTTGGGGGGCACAAAGGGGGTTTGGAGTGCACAGAGGGAGTTTGGGGCACACAATGAGTGGTTTGGGGTGCAGCAAGGACATGCAGAAGGCTGCATGCAGGTGCGCAGTGGGATTCGGGGGGCACAGAGGGGGTTTGGGGGGCACAGAGGGGATTTGGGGCACACAGCAAGAGGTTTTGGGTGCAACAAGGGCATGTAGGAGGCTGCATGCAGGTGCACAGCGGGATTTGGGGGCACAGAGGGGATTTGGGGGGCACAGAGGGGGTTCAAGGCACACAGTGAGTGGTTTGGGGTGCAACAAGGGCATGCAGGAGGCTGCATGCAGGTGCGCAGTGGGATTCGGGGGGCACAGAGCGGGTTCAGGGCACACAGCGAGTGTTTTGGGGTGCAGCAAGGGCATGCAGGAGGCTGCATGCAGGTACGCAGCGGGTTTTGGGGGGCACAAAGGGGGTTTGAGGGGCACAGAGCGGGTTCAGGGCACACAGCGAGTGGTTTGGGGTGCAGCAAGGACACGCAGGAGACTGCATGCAGGTGCGCAGCGGGGTTTGGGGGGCACAGAGGGCATTTGGGGCACACAACGAGTGGGGTGCAACAAGAGCATGCAGGAGGCTGTGTGCAGGTGCGTAGCGGGATTTGGGGGGCACAGATTGGGTTCAGGGCACACAGCGAGTGGTTTGGGGTGCAGCAAGGGCATGCAGGAGGCTGCATGCAGGTGCGCAGGGGGATTTGGGGGGCACAGAGGGGGTTTGAGGGGCACAGAAGGGGTTCAGGGCACACAGCGAGTGGTTTGGGGTGCAGCAAGGGCATGCAGGTGGTTGCATGCAGGTGCACGGTGGGGTTTGGGGGGCACAGAGGGGGTTTGGGGTGCACAGGGAGTTGTTTGGGGTGCAGCAAGGGCATGCAGGAGGCTGCGTGCAGGTGAGCAGCGGGATTTGGGGGGCACAGAGGGGGTTTGGGGGGCACAGGGAGTTGTTTGGGGTGCAGCAAGGGCATGCAGGAGGCTGCATGAAGGTGCACAGCAGGTTTTGGGGGGCACAGAGGGGGTTTGGAGCACACAGCAAGAGGTTTTGGGTGCAACAAGGGCATGCAGGAGGCTGCATGCAGGTGCACAGCGGGGTTTTGGAGGCACAGAGGGGGTTTGGGGTGCACAGCGAGTGGTTTGGGGTGCAGCAAGGGCATGCAGGAGGCTGCATGCAGGTGCACAGCGGAGTTTTGGAGGCACAGAGGGGGTTTGGGGTGCACAGCGAGTGGTTTGGGGTGCAGCAAGGGCATGCAGGAGGCTGCATGCAGGTGCGCAGTGGGATTTGGGGGGCACAGAGGGGTTTGGGGTGCACAGAGGGGGTTTGGAGCACACAGCGAGTGGTTTGGGGTGCAGCAAGGACATGCAGGAGGCTGCATGCAGGTGCACAGCGGGGTTTTGGGGGCACAGAGGGGGTTTGGGGTGCACAGCGAGTGGTTTGGGGTGCAGCAAGGGCACGCAGGAGGCTGCATGCAGGTGCGCGGTGGGATTTGGGGGCACTTTGAGGGGCACAGAGGGAGTTTGGGGAGCACAGCGAGTGTTTTGGGGTGCAACAAGTGTATGCAGGAGGCTGCATGCAGGTGAGCAGCGGGATTTGGGGGGCACAAAGGGGGTTTGGGGTGCACAGAGGGAGTTTGGAGCACACAGTGAGTGGTTTGGGGTGCAGCAAGGACATGCAGAAGGCTGCATGCAGGTGCGCAGTGGGATTCGGGGGGCACAGAGCGGGTTTGGGGGGCACAGAGGGGATTTGGGGCACACAGCAAGAGGTTTTGGGTGCAACAAGGGCATGTAGGAGGCTGCATGCAGGTGCACAGCGGGGGTTTGGGGGGCACAGAGGGGGTGCAGGGCACACAGCGAGTGTTTTGGGGTGCAGCAAGGGCATGCAGGAGGCTGCATGCAGGTGCACAGCAGGTTTTGGGGGGCACAGAGGGGATTCGGGGCACACAGCGAGTGTTTTGGGGTGCAGCAAGGGCATGCAGGAGGCTGCCTGCAGGTGAGCAGCGGGGTTTGGGGGGCACAGAGGGGGTTTGGGGTGCACAGCGAGTTGTTTGGGGTGCAGCAAGGGCATGCAGGAGGCTGCATGCAGGTGCACAGCGGGGTTTGGTGGCGAGGGAGTGTTTTGGGGTGCAGGGGGGTGGATTTGGAGCCACTGAGAGCATTTTGGGGCCACATGATGGTGGATTTCAGGGATTCCGGGGAATTTTGGGGCACTTGGGCCATTTTGGGGGTCAGTTGGGCCCCTTTTGGGGTCAGTTAGGGGATTTTGGGGGCCACTTAGTGGTGGGTTTAGGGATTCTGGGGGTATTTTTGGGTGCTCATGCCGTTTTGGGGTCAGTTGGGGCCGTTTTGGGGTCAGTTGGGCCCCTTTTGGGGCCACTTAGTGGTGGATTTAGGGATTTTGGGGGTATTTTTGGGTGCTCATGCCATTTTGGGGTCAGTTGGGCCCCTTTTGGGGCCAGTTAGGGGATTTTTGGGGCCACTTAATTGTGGATTTAGGGATTTTGGGGATATTTTTGGGGTGCTCATGCCGTTTTGGGGTCCCCCCCCGGGTGTGATGATGCTCTTGCTGCGTGAGCTGCCGTGATGCTGCTGTATTCGTACTGTCTGACCCGGGGGGGGGTCCCGGCCGCGGTTCTGGGGGTCCCCACTCCAGTTTTGGGGGGAGCTGCTGACCCCACATCCCACCCCACCTCCAGCGCCTTCGCCACGCTGGAGGAGGAGGCGTGCACGGAGCTGGTGCCGTATCTGAGCTTCATCCTCGACACCCTCGTCTTCGCCTTCGGGAAGTACCAGCACAAGAACCTGCTCATCCTCTACGACGCCATCGGGACCCTGGCCGACTCCGTGGGACACCACCTCAACCAGCCCGTACGAGGGGGTCCCCGAGTCCTTCAGAGGGTCCCCAGGTCCCCATGGGGTCCCCAGGTCCTTCCATGGGGTCCTCAGGTCTTGAGGGTCCCCTCTTCCTCACCCCCATCTTGATCCTGGTCAACTCCATGGGACACCACCTCAACCAGCCTGTACGAGGGGGTCCCCAAGTCCTTCAGGGGGGTCCCCAACTCCTCCCCCCAGCCCTGGGACTGGTGATGACGACAGACATTCGAATGCTGAACTCCCAGGGTGGAACTCGATGAGTCTGATGGTCCCGGGGTGGAGTCCCTGCCCCGTTTTCCTCCCTGTGCCCCCCAAGAAGCTGATGCCCCCCCCATTTTCCCCCCTGTCCCCCCCAGAAACTGATGCCCCCCCATTTCCCCCCCCCCAGGAATACATCCAGAAGCTGATGCCGCCGCTGATCCAGAAGTGGAACGAGCTGAAGGACGAGGACAAGGACCTTTTCCCGCTGCTGGAGGTGGGTGGGGGGCCTCAGGGAGGTGGGGGGGCAGCCCCCCAGCCCCCTCCCACACCCCGTGTCCCCCCCCCACTCTGTCCCCAGTGCCTCTCGTCGGTGGCCACGGCGCTGCAGAGCGGGTTCCTGCCCTACTGCGAGCCCGTCTACCAGCGCTGCGTCACCCTCGTCCAGAAGACGCTGGCGCACGCCATGGTGAGTGGGGCGAGAAACCCCCTCCGTGGGGCAGAAACCCCCTCCGTGGGGCAGAAAACCCCTCTGTGGGGCAGAAAACCCCCTCCGTGGGGCAGAAACCCCCTCCGTGGGGCAGAAAACCCCCTCCGTGGGGTGAGAAAACCCCTCCGTGGGGCAGAAAACCCCCTCTGTGGGGCGAGAAACCCCCTCCGTGGGGCAGAAAACCCCTCCGTGGGGCAGAAAACCCCCTCTGTGGGGCGAGAAACCCCCTCCGTGGGGCGAGAAAACCTCTTTGTGGGGCAGAAAACCCCCTCCGTGGGGTGAGAAACCCCCTCCATGGGGCAGAAAACCCCTCCGTGGGGCGAGAAACCCCCTCCGTGGGGCAGAAACCCCCTCCGTGGGGCAGAAAACCCCCTCTGTGGGGCGAGAAAACCTCTTTGTGGGGCAGAAAACCCCTCCGTGGGGCGAGAAAACCTCTTTGTGGGGCAGAAACCCCCTCCGTGGGGTGAGAAACCCCCTCTGTGGGGGAGAAACCTCCTCCGTGGGGCAGAAAACCCCCTCTGTGGGGCGAGAAAACCTCTTTGTGGGGCAGAAAACCCCTCCGTGGGGCGAGAAAACCTCTTTGTGGGGCAGAAACCCCCTCCGTGGGGTGAGAAACCCCCTCTGTGGGGGAGAAACCTCCTCCGTGGGGCAGAAAACCCCCTCTGTGGGGTGAGAAAACGCCTCCGTGGGGTGAGAAAACCCCTCTGTGGGGCAATAGATCCCCTCCGTGGGGCAGAGAATCCCCTCTGTGGGGCAATAAAGCTCCTCCGTGGGGTAGTAAGACCCTTCGATGGGGCAATAAGACCCCCCTCTGGGGCAACACCAATCTGCTGGGAGGTGATAAGGCCTCTCCGTGGGGCAAGAAAACCCCTCCGTGGGGCAGAAAACCCCTCTGTGGGGCAATAAGCCCCCTCCGGGGGGTAGCAAGACCCTTCGATGGGGCAATAAGACCCCCCTCTGGGGCAACACCAATCTGCTGGGGGGCAATAAGGCCTCTCCGTGGGGCGAGACACCCCCTCTGTGGGGCACGGTTGAAGCCCTGTGGGGTGGCAGAAACACCGTGGGGGCAATAAGACCCCTCCGTGGGGCAATAAGACCCCCCAGTGGGGCAAGAAACCCCCCTGGTGGGGCGAGAAAACCCCTCCGTGGGGCAGAAAACCCCCTCCGTGGGGCAACAAGCCCCCTCCAGGGGGTAGCAAGACCCTTCGATGGGGCAATAAGACCCCTCCGTGGGGCGAGAAAACCCCTCTGTGGGGCAATAAGCCCCCTCCGGGGGGTAGCAAGACCCTTCGATGGGGCAATAAGACCCCCCTCTGGGGCAACACCAATCTGCTGGGGGGCAATAAGGCCTCTCCGTGGGGTGAGAAACCCCCTCTGTGGGGCGCGGTTGAAGTCCTGTGGGGTGGCAGAAACACCGTGGAGCAATAGATCCCCTCTGTGGGGCAGAAAACCCCCTCCATGGGGCAATAAGCCCCCTCCGGGGGGTAGCAAGACCCTTCGATGGGGCAATAAGACCCCTCCGTGGGGTGAGAAAACCCCTCCGTGGGGCAATAAGCCCCCTCCGTGGCGTAGCAAGACCCTTCGATGGGGCAATAAGACCCCCCTCTGGGGCAACACCAATCTGCTGGGGGGCAATAAGGCCTCTCCATGGGGCAAGAAAACCCCTCCGTGGGGCAGAAAACCCCTCCGTGGGGCAATAAGCCCCCTCCGGGG
Source organism: Phaenicophaeus curvirostris (assembly GCF_032191515.1). Taxonomy (NCBI): domain Eukaryota; kingdom Metazoa; phylum Chordata; class Aves; order Cuculiformes; family Cuculidae; genus Phaenicophaeus; species Phaenicophaeus curvirostris. Next base: position 228,569 of record NW_027206748.1, read on the forward strand.
GGTAGCAAGAGCCTTCAATGGGGCAATAAGACCCCTCTCTGGGGCAACACCAATCTGCTGGGGGGCAATAAGGCCTCTCCGTGGGGCAAGATACCCCTTCTGTGGGGCACGGTTGAAGCCCTGTGGGGTGGCAGAAACACCGTGGGGGCAATAAGACCCCCCAGTGGGGCAAACCCCCCCCCCCATGGGGCAAGGAAACCTCTCCGTGGGGCGCAGTCGAACCCGTGTGGGGCAATAGATCCTCTCCCTGGGGCAATAGAATCAGCACGGAGCGATAAAACCCCTTTGTGGAGCGCTAATGCCCCCCCCCGTGGGGCAGTAAGACCCCTGGGGGGCAATAGATCCCCTGGGGGGGGTGCTCTGGGGTGACCCCCCCCCCAAATTTCGGGGCCCCCCCCCAGCTGTACTCGCAGCAGCCCGAGCGCGTGGAGGCGCCCGACAAGGATTTCATGATCGTGGCCCTGGACCTGCTGAGCGGCCTCGCCGAGGGGCTCGGGGCGCATGTCGAGCAGCTCGTGGCGCGCAGCAACGTCATGAGCCTCCTCTTCCAGTGCATGCAGGTACCCCAAAACCGCAGGGACACCCCAAAATCATAGGGACCCCCATTCAAGCCCCCCCCCCGACCTCCTCTGGGACCCCCAAACCCCCTAGGAACCTCCAAACCCCCTAGGAACCCCTAAACCGACGTCATGAGCCTCCTCTTCCAGTGCATGCAGGTACCCCAAAACCGCAGGGACACCCCAAAATCATAGGGACCCCCCCTCAAGCCCCCCCTGACCTCCTCTGGGACACCCAAACCCCCTAGGACTCCCCAAACCAATGTCATGAGCCTCCTCTTCTAGTGCGTGCAGGTACCCCCAAAACCGTAGGGACACCCCAAAATCATAAGGACCCCCCCTCAAGTCCCCCCTGACCTCCTCTGGGACCCCCAAACCCCCTAGGACTCCCCAAACCAACGTCATGAGCCTCCTCTTCCAGTGCGTGCAGGTACCCCAAAACCGCAGGGACACCCCAAAATCATAGAGACCCCCCCTCAAGCCCCCTCCGACCTCCTCTGGGACCCCCAAACCCCCTAGGAACCCCTAAGCCCCCTAGGAAGCCCTAAACCAACATCATGAGCCTCTTCCAGTGCCTGCAGGGACACCCCAAAATCACAGGGACCCCCCCCTCAAGCCCACCCCGACCTCCTCTGGGACCTCCAAACCCCCTAGGACCCCCCAAACCTACGTCATGAGCCTCCTCTTCCAGTGCATGCAGGTACCCCCAAAACCGTAGGGACACCCCAAAATCATAAGGACCCCCCCTCAAGTCCCCCCCGACCTCCTCTGGGACCCCCAAACCCCCTAGGAACCCCTAAACCAACGTCATGAGCCTCCTCTTCCAGTGTATGCAGGTACCCCAAAACCGCAGGGACACCCCAAAATCACAGGAAACCCCCCCCCGACCTCCTCTGGGACCCCCAAACCCCCTAGGAACCCCTAAACCAACATCACAAGCCTCCCCTTCCAGTGCATATGGGTACCCCAAAACAAAGGGACACCCCAAATCTCACTGACCTCCTCTGGAACACCCCCTGAACTCCCCCAGGGACCCCCCCAGACCCCCTAGGAACCCCCAGACCCCCTAGGAACCCCCAAACCCCTAGGACCCCCCAAACCAATGTCACGAGCCTCCTCTTCCAGTGCATGCAGGTACCCCAAAACCGCAGGGACACCCCAAAATCATAGGGACCCCCATTCAAGCCCCCCCCCGACCTCCTCTGGGACCCCCAAACCCCCTAGGAACCCCTAAACCAATGTCATGAGCCTTCTCTTCTAGTGCATGCAGGTACCCCAAAACACAGGGACACCCACCAGAGCCCCCCCAAACCACAGGGAACCCCCAGACTCCCCTAGGGACCCCCCTCAAACCCCCATCATCTCCTCTGGGACCCCCAAACCAATGTCATAAGCCTCCTCTTCCAGTGCGTGCAGGTACCCCCAAAACACAGCGACACCCCCCAAACCACAGGGCCCAGCTCAGGGCCCCCCTGACCTCCTCTGGGACCCCCAAACCCCCTAGGACCCCCCAAACCAACGTCATGAGCCTCCTCTTCCAGTGCGTGCAGGTACCCCGAAACACAGGGACACCCCAAAACTCACTGACCTCCTCTGGACCCCCCCAAACTCCCCCAGGAACCCCCCCAGACCCCCTAGGAACCCCCAAACCCCCTAGGACCCCCCAAACCAACATCATGAGCCTCCTCTTCCAGTGCATGCAGGTACCCCAAAATCACAGGGACACCCCCGGGACCCCCTTTTTTCCCCCCAAACCCCTCAGTTCCCCCCCAGGTTGACCCTGGGACCCCCCCCCCAGAGCCCCCAGGACCCCCCCAGATTCCCCCAGACCCCTCTAAATCCCTGTGACGCCCCCCCCCCACCAGATCTTCCCCAGCAGGTCCTGGGAACTCCTCAGTTCTCCCTGGGACCCTCAAACCTTCTTGGGGACCCCCCAGGACCCCCTTTTCCCCCCCAAGCCCCCCAGTTCCCCCCAGACTGACCCTGGGACCCCCCCAAATTCCGCCAGACCCCTCTAAATCCCTGTGACACCACCCCCCCCCAGATCTTCCCTAGCAGGTCCTGGGAACCCCTCAGTTCTCCCTTGGACCCTCAAACCTTCTCGGGGACCCCCCAGGACCCCCTTTTCCCCCCCAAACCCCTCAGTTCCCCCCCAAGTTGACCTTGGGACCCCCCCAAATTCCCCCAGACCCCTCTAAATCCCTGAGATGCCCCCCCAGATCCTCCCCAGCAGGTCCTAGGAGCCGCTCAGCTCTCCCTGGGACCCTCAAACCTTCTCGGGGACCCCCCAGGACCCACTTTTTCCCCCCCAAACTCCCCAGTTCCCCCCAGACTGGCCCTGGGACCCCAAGGACCCCCCCAAATTCCCCCAGACCCCTCTAAATCTCTGCTCCCCCCCCCCACAGATCCTCCCCAGCAGGTCCTAGGAACCCCTCAGCTCTCCCTGAGACCCTCAAACCTGCTCAGGGACCCCCCAGGACCCCCTTTTCCCCCCTGAATTGACCTTGGACCTCCCCCAAATTGACCCTGGACCCCCCAAAAACGCTTGCCCCCCCCTTTTTGGCAGGACTCGATGCCCGAGGTGCGGCAGAGCTCCTTCGCGCTGCTGGGCGACCTCACCAAAGCCTGTTTCCTGCACGTCAAACCCTGCATCGGTGCGTTTGGGGGGGTCACGGGGGACAATGACACCCCAAAACAGGGCTGGAGGGGTCCCCAACTGACCGGCACCCCCCCAAACTTCTTTCTCAGCTGAGTTCATGCCCATCCTGGGCACCAACCTGAACCCCGAGTTCATCTCCGTCTGCAACAACGCGACCTGGGCCATCGGCGAGATCTGCATGCAGATGGGTGAGCGCCCCCAAAACCAGCCCCGAACCCCAAAAAAACTGCCCTGAACCCCCAAAAAGCAGCCCCTGAACACTCCTGACACCCCCAAAACAGCCTCGGTGCCCCAAAAGCAGCCCTGAACTCCCAAAAATGCCCCAGACACCTGCAAAAGCTGCCCCCCGACACCCCAAAACCAGACCCCAGACCCCCAAAACAGCCCCAGCACCCCAAAAAGCAGCCCTGACACCCTCAAAAACTGCTGCGACACCTCCAAAACCAGCCCCCAAACACCCCGCGACACACCCAAAGCAGACCCAGACCCCCAAACGCAGCCCTGGCACCCCCAAAACTACCCTGACCCCCAAACTCAGCCCTCGGACACACCCAACACCCCCCAAAACCATCCCCAAACCCCAAAAAACTGCCCCCAAACCAGCCCTGGCACCCCCAAAACCAGCCCTCAAACACCCCAACACGCCAAAACCAGCCCCCCAACAGCCTCAACCCCCCAAAACAGCCCCCAAACGTCCTGACACCCCTAAAACAGCCCCCAAACACTCCCTCTGACACACCCAAAGCAGACCCAGCCCCCCCCAAACGCAGCCCTGGCACCCCCAAAACTACCCTGACCCCCAAACTCAGCCCTCAGACACACCCAGCACCCCCCAAAACCAGCCCCCAAATATCCGACACCCCCAAAACCAACCCTAAACACCCCTGACACCCCTAAATCAGCCCCCAAACACTCCCCCTGACACACCCAAAACAGCCCCAGCACCCCAAAACCAGCCCCGAGCCCCCAAAAACCGCCTCAGACCCCTCGGAAACCAACCTTGGCACCCCAAAAACTAACCTGAGCCCCAAACCCAGACCCAACTTCTCCCCCCGACACTCTCAAAGCAGCCCCCAAAGACACCCTGAAACCCCAACCCCCCCGACACCCCCAAAACCAGCCCCCAAACAACCCAGAACACCCCCCAGCCCCCCAAAACCAGCCCCCAAACAGCCTAAAACACCCCCCAGCCCCCCAAAACCAGCCCCCAAATCAACCCAAAACACTCCCCAGCCCCTCAAAACCAGCCCCCAACCAACCTGTAACACCTCCCAGCCCCCCAAAACCAGCCCCCAAACAGCCCAAAACACCCCCCAGCTCCCCAAAACCAGCCCCCAGACCCCCAAAACACCCCCCAGTCCCCCAAAACCAGCCCGAAACAACCCCAAACACCCCCAGACCCCCAAAACCAGCCCCCAAACAACCCAAAACACCCCCCAGCCCCCCAAAACCAGCCCCCAAACAGCCTAAAACACCCCCCAGCCCCCCAAAACCAGCCCCAAACAACCCAAAACACCCCCCAGCCCCCCAAAACCAACCCCCAAACAACCCAAAACACCCCCCAGCCCCCCAAAACCAACCCCCAAACAACCTATAACACCCCCCAGCCCCCCAAAACCAGCCCCCAAACAACCCAAAACACCCCCTAGCCCCCCCAAAACCAGCCCCCAAACAGCCTAAAACACCCCCCAGCCCCCCAAAACCAGCCCCCAAACAGCCTAAAACACCCCACAGTCCCCCCCAAACCAGCCCCAAATCAACCCAAAACATCTCCAGACCCCCAAAACACACCCCCAGCCCCCCAAAACCAGCCCCAAATCAACCCAAAACACCCCCCAGACTCCCAAAACCAGCCCCCAAACAGCCCAAAACACCCCCCAGCCCCCCAAAACCAGCCCCCAAACAACCCAAAACACCCCCCAGTCCCCCCAAACCAGCCCCAAATCTACCCAAAACACCCCCCAGCCCCCCAAAACCAACCCCGAAACAACCTATAACACCCCCCCAGCCCCCCCAAACCAGCCCCCAAACAACCTATAACACCCCCCAGACCCCCAAAAACCACCCTGTACCCCCCTTTTGTCCCCCCCCCCAGGTTCTGAGATGCAGCCGTATGTCCCCATGGTCCTGAGCAACCTGGTGGAGATCATCAACCGGCCCAACACCCCAAAAACGCTGCTGGAGAACACGGGTGAGGCTTGGGGGGGGCACAGACACCCCCAAACTGAGGGTTTTTTTTGGGGGGGGGCTTTGGGGACCCCCCTAAACCCTCTAAATCCTCCGCAGCCATCACCATCGGGCGCTTGGGCTTCGTCTGCCCCCAGGAGGTGGCTCCGATGCTCCAGCAGTTCATCCGGCCTTGGTGAGGTTTTGGGGAGCTGGGGGGTGGCATTTTGGGGTGTTCCCCCCCTCCAAAAAAAAATATTGGAGGGGGATTGAACCCCAATTTACCACCCCACCCCCCCAAAAAAAAAAAGGTGCACGTCGCTGCGGAATATCCGGGATAACGAGGAGAAGGACTCGGCGTTCCGAGGGATCTGCGTGATGATCGGGGTGAACCCCGGGGGGGTCGTGCAGGTACAGGGCGGGACCCCAAAAATTTTGGGGGTACACACACCTCCTTTTGGGGGCAGTTTCTTTGGGGGGTGGGGTGGCACCTTTTTTTTGGGAATGTGTCCTCCTTTGCGGGTGACCCCAAGATTTTGGGAGGCGCCTCCGTTGCGGGGTGCAGAGCAATTTAGGGGGGGGAATTTTGGGGTGGGGGTCCCCAAAATAGGGAGTTCCCTGCTTCAAGCCCCCCCCCTCTCATTTTTATGCCCCCCCCTCCAGGATTTCATCTTCTTCTGCGACGCCGTTGCCTCCTGGGTGAGCCCCAAGGACGATCTGCGCGAGATGTTCTACAAGGTAAAAAGGGGGGGCTCTGGGCCCCCCCCCCCCAAAACTCGGGGTGGGGGGTGTTTAGGGGGTCAGGACACCCCCCTTCCTTATTTTTAACCCCCCCCCCAAGATCCTGCAGGGCTTCAAAGCACAAGTTGGAGAAGAGAACTGGCAGCATTTCGCGGAGCAGTTCCCCCCCCTGCTCAAGGAGCGGCTGGCGGCCTTCTACGGCGTCTGAGGTGGGGGGGCAGCACCCCAAAACCACCCCCTGACCCCCTCCGAACCCCAAAACCCCCTCCCAAGCCATCCTGAACCTAAAATATCCCCCGCTCACACCCCAAAATCACCCCCAGAACCCAAAAAAGCCACCCCTTGCAGCCCAGAAACACCCTCCGAGCCCCCAAAACACCCCCTTGCACCCCAAAACACCCCCTTGCACCCCGAAAACACCTCCTGCAACCCAAAACCACCCCCCTGAGCCCCCCAAAACTAGCCCCAGACTCCCCCCCAACTCCGAAACACACCCTGAGCCCCCCTTACACCCAAAAAACACTGTGAGCCCCAAAACACCCACTGAGCCCTCTGAACCCCAAAAAGCCCCCCCCTGCACCCCAAAACCAACCCCTGAGGCCCCCTGAACCCAACCCCCCCCCGCACACACTCCCAAAACACCTGTTGCACCCCAAAACCAGCCCCTGAGCCCCCCCCAAACCAGCCCTAGATGCCCCCTGAACTCCAAAACACCCTCCTGCACCCCAAAACCACACCAAGTCCTAGAGCACGGAAGGGGGCAGCACCCCAAAAACACCCCCAGACCCCTCCTAGTACCCCCTGAACCCAAAAAAGCCCCCCCCTTTGCACCCCAAAAACACCCCGAGCCCCAAACCCACACCTTGAGCCCCCCTGAACCCAAAAAAGCCCCCCCACCCCCCAAACACACCCCCTGCACCCCAAACCCACCCTCTGAGCCCCCCCAAACCCACCCTCCTGCACCCCCAAACTACACCAAGTTCTAGAGCATGGGGGGAGGGGGGTGGCAGCACCCCAAAATTCCCCCCCAGACCCCTCCTAGCACCCCCTGAACCCCCAAAACCCATCCAGGCACCCCTTAAAACACCCCGAGCCTCCCTCAAGCCACCTCCTGCACTCCAAAAACGCCCCTAGACCCCCCCATCTAACCCCCCCTAAAACAGCACCTGCACCCCAAAAACACTTCCTGAGCCCCTCCTGAACCCCAAAAACACCCCCAGACCCCCCTGAGCTCAAAAAAGCCCCCCCGCACCCCAAAACCACCCCCTGAGCCCCTCCTGAACCCCAAAACACCCTGAGCCCCTCTGAACCCAATAAAGCCCCCCCTGCACCCCAAAACCCCCCTCCTGAGCTCCTGCTGAACCCCCAAAACACCCCTGAGCCCCCCCAAAATCTCAAAAACACCCCCAGGTGCCCACCTTGAACCCCAAAACCACCCCGAGCCCCTCCTGAACCCCCAAGCCCCCCCCTGCACCCCAAAACCACCCCCAGCCCTCCCCCCAGCCACCCAACCCCTCCCAAAACAGCACCTTGCACCCCAGAAACACCCCCTGAGCCCCCCCAAACCCAACACCCACCCCCAAAAACACTTCCCACACCCCCCCAGGCTGAGATTTGGGGGGGGCAGCACCCCAAAAAGAGTCCACTCCAACTGCCCCCCCCCCATCTCTCCCCACAGGTCGCTCAGGAGCAGCGCCCCCCAACTCGAAAGGGGGTTCGGGGTTGGAGGGGGGCAGGGAGTGGCCCCCCCCTCCCCTCCAACATCAGCTTCACCCTGGGCGGGGGAGGGGGGAGGCAGCTGGGGATAAAAGGGAGGAGGGGGGGGGACACCCCAAAACCCGAGGGGGGGTTGAGGGGGGCGGGGCACAAACTGGGGCCAAACCTGGGGGGTGGGGGGGTCCCTCCTTTCCCCTAAACCCCCCCCCTCCTCGCATGGTGCCGCCCCCCCCCCCCAAATTAACCCTATGGGACCCGGTTTGGGGGGGGGGGGGGGGGGCGGCGGGGGGGGAGGGGGGGACACATGTTCCTCAGTTTCCCCGTTTGTGCCGTTTTTTACCGTTTGGGGGGCCGGGGGGGGATGGGGGGGGGGGAACTGGGGGCGCTGCCCCCCCCGTCCTGCTCGGTAAAACCCGTTGTGACCGTGAGACCTTGTGGCTGAGACCGTTATTGGGGGGGGGGGCCTAGTTCCCCCCCAGTTCATCCCAGTTCCCCCTCCAGTTCATCCCAGTTCCCCCCCTTCCCCTCCCAGTTCCCTCCAGTTCATCCCAGTTCCCCCCATCTCCATCCCAGTCCCCCTTTCCCCTCCCAGTTTCCCCCTCTTTCTCTTCCCAGTTTCCCCCGTTCATCCCAGTTTCCCCCCATCTTCATCTCATCTTCTTCCCAGTTTCCCCCCCATTTCATCCCACTTTCCCCCCCCATTCATCCCAGTTTCCCCCCATTCATCCCATTTCCCCCCCATTCATCCCACTTTCCCCCCCATTCATCCCAGTTTCCCCCCCCATTCATCCCACTTTCCCCCCCATTCATCCCACTTTCCCCCCCATTCATCCCAGTTTCCCCCCCCATTCATCCCAGTTTCCCCCCCCATTCATCCCAGTTTCCCCCCCCATTCATCCCAGTTCACCCTAGATCTCCCTAGTTCATCCCCAGTTCATCCCAGTTCATCCCAGTTTCCCCCCATTTCATCCCAGTTCCCCCCGTTCATCCCAGTTCCCCCCATCTTCATCTCATCTTCTTCCCAGTTTCCCCCCATTTCATCCCAGTTCCCTCCCCATTCATCCCAGTTTCCCTCCCATTCATCCCAGTTTCTCCCCCCATTCATCTGTTTCCCCCCCCATTCATCCCAGTTTCCCCCCCATTCATCCCAGTTCCCTCCCCATTCATCCCAGTTTCCCCCCATTTTCATCTCATCTTCTTCCCAGTTCCCCCCCCATTCATCCCAGTTTCCCCCCTATTCATCTGTTTCCCCCCCATTCATCCCAGTTTCCCCCCCATTCATCCCAGTTCCCCCCCATTCATCCCAGTTCACCCTAGATCTCCCTAGTTCATCCCCATTTCATCCCAGTTCCCCCATCTCCATCCCAGTTCCCCTCCTGTTCATCCCAGTTCCCCTCCTGTTCATCCCAGTTTCCCCCCCTTTCTCCTCCCAGTTTCCCCCCCCATTTCATCCCAGTTCCCCCTATCTCCATCCCAGTTCCCCCCTTTCTCCATCCCAGTTCCCCCCTTTCTCCATCCCAGTTCCCCCCCAACTCCATCCCAGTTCCCCCCCCTCCACTCCCCACGTGGTTTCCCTTCCGGCGCGCCCCGATGACGTCACGGCCGCCGCGCGCTCCCATTGGCCGGGGCGTGGCGGCCGGAAGGGGCTCGGGCCGGGGGGCTCCGCACCGGTACGGGGGGTCTGGGGGCTCTATAGCGGCACGGGGAGGGGTCTGGGGGGGCTCCGCACCTGTACAGGGGGTCTGGGGGCTCCCTAGCGGCACGGGGAGGGGCTCTGGGGGGGCTCCGCACCGGTACGGGGGTCTGGGGGCTCCCTAGAGGCTCTGGGGGGGCTCTGCACCGGTACGGGGGGTCTGGGGGCTCTATAGCGGCACGGGGAGGGGTCTGGGGGGGCTCCGCACCGGTACGGGGGGTCTGGGGGCTCCCTAGCGGCTCTGGGGGGGCTCCGCACCGGTACGGGGGGGCTGGGGGCTCCCTAGCGGCTCTGGGGGGGGCTCCGCACTGGTACGGGGGGTCTGGGGGCTCCCTAGCGGCTTGGGGAGGGGCTCTGGGGAGGCGGGGGGGGTCGGTAAAGGGGTTTTGGGGTGGGGTGGGGGGTCCTCAAGCTGATTGGTGAGGGAGGGGCTGGTACTGGGGTCTGAGCTGCTCCCCTCGCCCCCACCCCAGCCATGGAGGGGGCCCCCCCAGCTCCCCAGGACCGCCCCCCCAGCCCCTCGCAGGAAGCGGGGTCCCCCCCGTTGTCGTCCCCCGTGGGGGTCGGGGGGGTTTCGGCGGCGGGGGGGGGGCTGCTGGCGCTGCCGCTGGAGCTGCTGCTGCGCATTTGCGGGTTCCTGGGGGCTCGCGAGGTGCGGGGGGTCCTGCCCCGCGTCTGCCGCACCCTGCGCGCCGTGGCCCGCGACGCCGTCGCATGGAGGCTGCGCCTGCAGCGCTGCGCCCGGGGCCCCTTCCCCGTGCTCCAAGGTGCGAGGGGGATTGAGGGGGGGATGGGGGTGGGGGGTCAGGAGGGGGCTTCGGTTCCCCTCAGTGCATCAGGGAGCCCCAAAACTCGCCTGCAGCCTCTTCCCCTTCCCCTGCAGCCCCTGCAGCCCCTGCAGCCCCTTCCCCTGCAGCCCCTGCACCTGCACCCCCTGCACCTGTAGCCCCCTTTCCCTTCTTCCCCTGCACCCCCTGCCCTGCACCCCCTGCCCTGCACCCCCTGCCCTGCACCCCCTGCCCTGCACCCTCTGCCCTGCACCTGCACCCTATACACCTGCAGCCCCTTCCCCGTGCCTGCAGCCCCTTCCCCGCGCCTGCAGCCCCTGCAGCCCCTTCTGCCCCTGCACCTGCAGCCCCTTCCTCCCCTTCACCTGCAGCCCCTGCACCTGCAGCCCTTCACCTACAGCCCCTTCCCTTCCCCTGCACCCTCTGCACCTGCAGCCCCCTTCCCCTGCACCTGCAGCCCCCTTCCCCTGCACCTGCAGCCCCCTTCCCCTGCACCTGCAGCCCCCTTCCCCTGCACCTGCAGCCCCCTTCCCCTGCACCTGCACCCCCTTCTTCCCCTTCCCCCGCAGCCCCTGCACCTGCAGCCTCTTTTCTTCACCTGCACCCCCTTCACCTGCAGCCCCTTCCCTGCACCTGCAGCCCCTGCACCTGCAGCCCCTGCACCTGCAGCCCCTGCACCTGCAGCCCCTGCACCTGCAGCCCCTGCACCTGCAGCCCCTGCACCTGCAGCCCCTGCACCTGCAGCCCCTGCACCTGCAGCCCCTGCACCTGCAGCCCCTGCACCTGCAGCCCCTGCACCTGCAGCCCCTGCACCTGCAGCCCCTGCACCTGCAGCCCCTTCTTGCCCTGCACCTGCAGCCCCTTCTTGCCCTGCACCTGCAGCCCCTTCTTGCCCTTCACCTGCAGCCCCTTCCCTGCACCTGCACCCCCTGCACCTGCAGCCCCCTTCCCCTGCACCTGCAGCCCCCTTCCCCTGCACCTGCAGCCCCCTTCCCCTGCACCTGCAGCCCCCTTCCCCTGCACCTGCAGCCCCCTTCCCCTGCACCTGCAGCCCCTTCTTCCCCTGCACCTGCAGCCCCTTCTTCCCCTGCACCTGCAGCCCCTTCTTCCCCTGCACCTGCAGCCCCTTCACCTGCAGCCCCTTCCTAATCCTGGAATGTGGGAAGCTGGGGAGGGAAATGGGGAGCTGGGGGGGGGGGCACGGGGGGGCTTTGGTTCCCCTCAAGCTCATCAGGGACCCCCAAAACCTTCCTGCAACCTCTTCTTGCTCCTGCACCTGCAGCCCCTTCTTTTCCTGCGCCCGCAGTCGCTTCCCAACCTTGGAATTTGGGAAGCTGGGGAAGGAAATGGGGAGCTGGGGGTGTAAATGGGGGGCTCAGTTTCCCCTCAGGGTACCAGAGACCCCCCAAAACCTTCCTGCAGCTTCTTTTTGCCCCAGCACCTGCAGCCCCCGCACCTGCAGCCACTTCCCAACCGCGGAATGTGGGAAGTTGGGGAGGGAAATGGGGAGCTGGGGGGGTTCTGGTTCCCCTCAGCGCATCAGGGACCCCCAAAACCTTCGCTAAGAGCCAGTTGGGGACCCCAGCCACTTCCCTGCACACGCAGCCCCTTTCCAACCCTGGAATGTGGGTGTTTAGGGGGGAGTGGGGGGCACAGGGGGGGCTCCGGTTCCCCTCAGCGCATCAGGGACCCCCAAAACCTTCCCCAAGGGCTTCTTGGAGACCCCAGCCCATTCCCAACCCTGGAATGTGGGAAGCTGGGGAGGGATTTGTGGGGGGTGCAAGTGGGGGGGCTCTGGTTCCCCTCAGCCCATCAGGGACCCCCAAAACCTTCCCCCATGGTGGGTTGGGGACCCCAGGCCCTTCCCCACACGTTTTGAACCCCCCCCCAACCCCTCATTTTCCCCAACTCTGCCATGGCCACAGGGCCAGTTGGGACCCCCCCCCAACACCTTGAGTGCCCTAAATACCCCCCCAATGGCTTTGGGGCCCCCCTGACCCCCCCACTTCTGTGTGTGTGTCCCCCCTAGATGAGGGGTTCGACTGCTCGGCTGCCTGCGTGGACCTGGAGGAGCACCTGGAGCGCTGGGGGGGCGGGGGGGCCCCCATGGAGCACTTCTCGCTCGACGAGGGGCACTTCGCCTCTGTCGACTCCGTCCTCCTGCTGCAGGTGGGCAGGGGGGGGTCCCCAGAGCTTTGGAGGGGTCCCCAATGCTTTGGGGGGGTCCCCAGCTCTCCCTGTCTCCCCCTGCTCCCTCCATCTCTCCTCTGAGCCCCCCCCTTTCTTCTCTCTGAACACGGGTTTCTTCACCTCCATCAACTCTGCCTTTGTGCTGGAGGACAAGGGGGCTCCCCAGCGCTTTGGGGGTCCCTCCAATGATTTGGGGGGGGTCCCCAGCTCCCCGTGACCCCCCTCTGCCTCCTCCTGACTCCCCCTTTTTCATTTCCATGGGCGAGAGCCACTTCATCTCCGTCATTCTGTATTCTCCTGCAGAGCTTTGGAGGGATTCCCAAAGCTTTGAGGGGCTCCCCAGTGCTTTGGGGGTCCCCCCAATGATCTGGGGGGGTCCCCAGCTCCCTCTCTGCCTCCCTCTGGCCCCCCCGATCCCCCCTTTTCATTCTCCTGGACGAGAGCCACTTCATCTCCATCATTCTGTATTCTCCTGCAGAGCTTTGGAGGGATCCCCAATGCTTTGAGGGGGTCCCTAATGCTTTGGGGGTCCCCCCAATGGTTTGGGGGTGTCCCCAGCTCCCCGTGACCCCGCTCTGCCTCCTCCTGACTCCCCCTTTTTCATTTCCGTGGACGAGAGCCACTTCATCTCCATCAACTCCATTCTCCTGCAGAGCTTTGGAGGGCTCCCCAATGCTTCGGGAGGGTCCCCAACACTTGGGGGGGACCCCCAATTCCCCTGACCCCCCTTTTTTTCCCCCTGCTAGGGGGGCACCCTTTGCATTTCAGGCGCCCGTGACCGCAACGTGAACCTGTGGGACCTGCGGGAGCTCGGCCGGGCGCCGGGGAAGGTCCTGGTGAAGGTGCTGGGCACCGAGCGCAACGGGACCCACGAGGTTTTTTTTGTGGGGGTGGGGGGGCACAGCCTTTACCCCCTTCCCTCTCATTTTTGGGGGTCCCGGAGCAGATTTGGGAGCGGTGGGGGCTCTCCCGGCAGGGCTGGGTCTGGTGCCTGGCGTCCCACGAGCACAGGGTCTGCTCGGGCTCCTGGGACAGCACCGTGAAGCTGTGGGACCTGGCGGCCGAGGGGCAGCAGATCGGGGAGATCAGGTAACCAGGAGGGGATTGTTGGGGGGCCCTGAGGGAGTTTTGGGGCTCCCGGCGTGGGTTTGAAGGTCCTAGGCTGGATTTGAGGGGTCCCAGGGCAGAGCTGGGTGGCCCCAGGGTGAGTTTAGGGGTTCCAGATGGGTTTGGGGGCATCCTGAGGAGGGTTTGGGGGTCCTGAGGAGGGTTTGGGGGTCCCCCAAGGCTCCTTTGGGGTTCCCTGTGTGGATCTGGGGGGGTCCTAGGAATGATTTAGGGGGCTTGGGGTGGGTTTGAAGGGGTCTCAGGATTTGGGGGTGCCCTAGGGTGGATTTGAGGGGTCCCAGGGCAGAGCTGGGTGGCCCCAGAGAGAGTTTAGGGGTTCCAGGTGGGTTTGGGGCTGTCCTGAGGAGGGTTTGGGGGTACTGAGGAGGGTTTGGGGGTCCCCCAAGTCTGCTTTGGGGTTCCCTGTATGGATCTGGGGGGGTCCTAGGTAGAGTTTAGGGATTCCGCATGGGTTTGGGGGTGATCCTGAGGAGGGTTTGGGGCGGTCCTAGGGAGAGTGTAGGGGTTCCAGATGGATTTGGGGGGGGGTCTTGAGGAGAGTTTGGGGGTCCTGAGGAGGGTTTGGGGTGCCCCAAGGCTGCTTTGGGGTTCCCACGATGGATTTGGGGGGTCCTAGGGAGGGTTTAGGGGTTCCCAGGGTGGGTTTGCTGGTCCCAGGGCAGATCTGGGGGACGTGGGGTGGGTTTGAAGGGATTTCAGGATTTGGGGGTGCCCTGGGGATGGGTTTTGGGGTCTCAGGGCTGGTGTGTGAGGGTACTAGGCTGGGTTTGGGGGTCCCAGGGCTGGTCAAGAGGATTCCCAGGGTGGGCTTGGGGGGTTTTAGGGCTGGTTTGGGGGGTCCCAAGGTGGATTTAGGGGGGTCTTAGGGTTTGGGGGTGCTCTAGGCTGGGTTTGGGGGTCCCAGGGCTTGTTTAGGGGGGGTTCTGGGCTGGGTTTGGGGGATCCCAAGGTGGATTTAGAGGGGTCTTAGGGCTTGGGGGTGCTCTAGGCTGGGTTTGGGGGTCCCAGGACTTGTTTAGGGGGGGTCGTAGGCTGGGTCTGGGGGATCCCAAGGTGGACTTGAGGAGGGGGGGTGTGTCTTAGGATTTGGGGGTGCCCTAGGCTGGGTTTGGGGGATCCCAAGGTGAATTTAGAAGGGTCTTAGGCTTTGGGGGTGCTCTAGGCTGGGTTTGGGGGTCCCAGGACTTGTTTAGGGGGGGTCCTAGGCTGGGTTTGGGGGATCCCAAGGTGCATTTAAAGGGGTTTTAGGATTTGGGGGTGCCCTAGGCTGAGTTTGGGGGATCCCAAGGTGAATTTAGAAGGGTCTTAGGCTTTGGGGGTGCTCTAGGCTGGGTTTGGGGGTCCCAGGGCTTGTTTAGGGGGGGCCCTAGGCTGGGTTTGGGGGATCCCAAGGTGGATTTAGAGGGGTCTTAGGGTTTGGGGGTGCTCTAGGCTGGGTTTGGGGGTCCCAGGGCTTGTTTAGGGGGGGTCCTATGCTGGGTCTGGGGGATCCCAAGGTGGACTTGGGGGGGGGGTCTTAGGATTTGGGGGTGCCCTAGGCTGGGTTTGGGGGATCCCAAGGTGGATTTAGAGGGGTCTTAGGGTTTGGGGGTGCTCTAGGCTGGGTTTGGGGGTCCCAGGGCTTGTTTAGGGGGGGTCCTAGGCTGGGTTTGGGGGATCCCAAGGTGCATTTAAAGGGGTCTTAGGATTTAGGGGTGCCCTAGGCTGGGTTTGGGGGATCCCAAGGTGCATTTAAAGGGGTTTTAGGATTTGGGGGTGCCCTAGGCTGGGTTTGGGGGATCCCAAGGTGCATTTAAAGGGGTTTTAGGATTTGGGGGTGCCCTAGGCTGGGTTTGGGGGATCCCAAGGTGCATTTAAAGGGGTTTTAGGATTTGGGGGTGCCCTAGGCTGGGTTTGGGGGATCCCAAGGTGCATTTAAAGGGGTTTTAGGATTTGGGGGTGCCCTAGGCTGGGTTTGGGGGTTCCCGGGGTGCGTTTGAAGGGATTCCCAGCTCGTTTGGGGCGCTCCCTGGGGAAGGTTTGGGTGGAACCCAGCGGCTTTGACATCCCAGTGGGTTTAGCGGGGGGGGGGTCCCTGCCTGGTTTTGGGGTCCCTATCTGGTTTTGGGGTTCCCCCTGAGCCCCCCCTCTTTCCTCACGCAGGGGGAAGGCGGCCGTGCTCTGCCTCTCGTACCTCCCCGACGTCCTCGTCACCGGCACCTACGACAAAACCGTCACCATCTACGACCCGCGAGGTGGGTCCCAGTGGGTTTTGGTGGGGGGGGGGGGGTCCCTGGATTTTGGGGGGCCCCCCCCCGGTGACCCCCGCTCGCTGGCAGCCGCGCAGGCGCTGGTGCGAAGCTACAAGCCCCACGCCAGCGCCGTCCTGGCCCTGGCGGCCGACGAGCGCCTCATCGTCTCGGGCAGCGAGGACAGAACCCTCGTGGTCTTCGATCGCCGAGCCAACAGCGTCCTGCAGCGCCTGCAGGTGCCTAAGGGGGGGTCCCCGAAACCTGGGGGCTCCCCGAAACCCTGGGGGGGGGGAGACAGGGGCTCCCGCAAAACTAGGGCTAGGATTCCTCAAACCCAGGGGGAGGTAGAGGCTCTCCTGAAAGCAGAGCGGAGGCTCCCGAAGATGGGAACGATGGGGGCTCCCCCAGAACTGCGTTGAGGGCTCCCCAAAACCCAGGGGGAATGGGGGCTCCCCCAAAACTGCGTTGAGGGCTCCCCAAAACCCAGGGGGAATGGGGGCTCCCCCAAAACTGCGTTGAGGGCTCCCCCAAAACCCAGGGGGAATGGGGGCTCCTCCAAACCTGGGTTGGGGGCTCCCCCAAAACTGGGTTGAGGGCTCCCCAAAACCCAGGGGGAATGGGGGCTCCCCCAAAACTGGGTTGGGGGCTCCCCAAAACCCAGGGGGAATGGGGGCTCCCCCAAAACTGCGTTGAGGGCTCCCCAAAACTGCATTGAGGGCTCCCCAAAACCCAGGGGGAATGGGGACACCCCAAAACTGCATTGAGGGCTCCCCAAAACTGCATTGAGGGCTCCCCAAAACCCAGGGGGAATGGGGGCTCCCCCAAAACTGCATTGAGGGCTCCCCAAAACTGCATTGAGGGCTCCCCAAAACCCAGGGGGAATGGGGGCTCCCCCAAAACTGCGTTGAGGGCTCCCCAAAACCCAGGGGGAATGGGGGCTCCCCAAAACTGCATTGAGGGCTCCCCAAAACCCAGGGGGAATGGGGGCTCCCCAAAACCTAGGGGGAATGGGGGCTCCCCCAAAACTGGGTTGGGGGCTCCCCAAAACCCAGGGGGAATGGGGGCTCCTCCAAAACTGGGTTGAGGGCTCCCCAAAACTGCATTGAGGGCTCCCCAAAACCCAGGGGGAATGGGGGCTCCCCCAAAACTGCGTTGAGGGCTCCCCAAAACTGCATTGAGGGCTCCCCAAAACCCAGGGGGAATGGGGACACCCCAAAACTGCATTGAGGGCTCCCCAAAACCCAGGGGGAATGGGGGCTCCCCAAAACTGCATTGAGGGCTCCCCAAAACCCAGGGGGAATGGGGGCTCCCCAAAACTGCATTGAGGGCTCCCCAAAACCCAGGGGGAATGGGGGCTCCTCCAAAACTGCATTGAGGGCTCCCCAAAACCCAGGGGGAATGGGGGCTCCCCAAAACTGCATTGAGGGCTCCCCAAAACCCAGGGGGAATGGGGGCTCCTCCAAAACTGCATTGAGGGCTCCCCAAAACCCAGGGGGAATGGGGGCTCCCCAAAACTGCATTGAGGGCTCCCCAAAACCCAGGGGGAATGGGGGCTCCTCCAAAACTGGGTTGTGGGCTCCCCAAAAGAGGGGAGATGGGGGCTCCCCCAAAACTGGGACGGTGGCCCCCAAAACAGGGAGTATGGGGGCTCCCCCAAAACTGAGGGGGAATGGGGGCTCCCCTAAAACTGGGATGGGGCTCCTCAAAACCCAAGGAGAATGGGGGTCCCCCAAAGCTGGGGTGAGGGCTCCCCCAAAACCCAGGGGGACCAGGGTCTCTCCAAACCCCAGGGGGGAACGGGAGCTCCGTAAAACTGAGAGTGGGATGGGGGCTCCCCCAAAACTGGGTTGGGGGCTCCCCAAAAGCTGTTGGAGGTGGGGGCTCTCCTGAAAATGGGGTGGGGGCTCCCCAAAAGCTTTTGGAGGTGGGGGCTCTCCTGAAAATGGGGTGGGGTCTCTCCAAAACCCAAGGAGAATGGGGGTCACCCAAAACTGGGGTGGGGGCTCCCCTGAAACCCAGGGGGAATGGGGTCTCCCCAAAACCCAAGGGGGAACAGGAGCTCCCTAAAACCATGAGTGGGATGGGGGCTCCCCCAAAACAGGATTGGGGGCTCCCCAAAACCCAAGGAGAATAGGGGTTCTCCAAAAATGGGATGAGGGCTCCCTCAAAACCCAGGGGGGGAACGTGAGCTCCCTAAAACCTTGAGTGGGATGGGGGCTCCCCAAAAGCTAGTGGAGGTGGGGGCTCCCCTGAAACCAGGGTGGGGGCTCCCTGAAACTCAAAGGGGACGTAGTCTCTCCCCAAAACCAGGGTGGGGGCTCCCTAAAACCCAAGGGGGAACAGAAGCTCCCCTGAAAATGGGATGGGGGCTCTCCAAAACCCAAGGAGAATGGGGGTCCCCCAAAAGTGAGGTGGAGGCTCCCCAAAACCTAGATGACCCCCCTCAAACCCCATGGTTCCCGCCCCGTTCTACCCCTTTCCACCCTCATTCCCCCCCTTTCCACCCAGTCCCTGTTTGCCCCCCCATCCCCATTTGCCCCCCCGAAGCCTGTGCCCCCCCCAAAACCCCCTGCACCCCATTTTTTTGTGTCCCCCCCCAGCTGGAGAGCTACATCGTCACCATGTCGTACCGCGGGGCGCAGCTCTGGGCCGGCGACAGCCACGGCCGCGTCTGCGTCTTCGCCAACACCAACGGCACCTTCCAACCCGCCCGGGTGAGGAACTGGGGGGGGAGGTACCCCAAGATGGGTTTGGGGGGGTCCTGCAGTGGGTTTGGGGGTCCTAGGGCTGGTTTGAGGGGCTCCCAAGATGAGTTTGGGGTATCCTAGGGGGATTTGGGGGTGTCCTGGGGCAGGTTTGGAGGTGCTAGGGCTGGTTTGAGGGGCTCCCAAGATGAGTTTGGGGGTACCAGTGGGATTTGGGGTGTCCTGCGGTGGGTTTGGGGGTGCTAGGGCTGGTTTGAGGGGCTCACAAGATGAGTGAGAGGGATGTGGGGGGTCGTGCAGCAGATTTGGAGGTGCTAGGGCTGGTTTGAGGGGCTCCCAGGATGAGTGAGGGGGTCCCGGGGGATTTGGGGTGTCCTGCGGTGGGTTTGGGGGTGCTAGGGCTGGTTTGAGGGGCTCACAGGATGAGTTTGGGGTATCCTAGGGGAATTTGGGGGTGTCCTGGGGCAGGTTTGGGGATGCTAGGGCTGGTTTGAGGGGCTTCCAAGATGAGTTTGGGGGTTCCAAGGGGATTTGGGGGGTCCTGCGGTGGGTTTGGGGGTGCTAGGGCTGGTTTGAGGGGCTCCCAAGATGAGTTTGGGGGTCCCAGGGGGATCTAGGGGGTCCTGCAGTGGGTTTTGGGGGTCCTAGGGCTGGTTTGAGGGGCTCCCAAGATGAGTTTGGGGTATCCTAGGGGGATTTGGGGGTGTTCTGGGGCAGGTTTGGAGGTGCTAGGGCTGGTTTGAGGGGCTCTCAACATGAGTTTGGGGGTCTCAGGGTGATTTGGGGGGTCTTGCAGTGGGTTTTGGGGGTGCTTGGGCTGGTTTGAGGGGCTCACAGGATGAGTTTGGGGTATCCTAGGGGAATTTGGGGGCGTCCTGGGGCAGGTTTGGAGGTGCTAGGGCTGGTTTGAGGGGCTCCCAAGATGAGTTTGGGGTATCCTAGGGGAATTTGGGGGCGTCCTGGGGCAGGTTTGGAGGTGCTAGGGCTGGTTTGAGGGGCTCCTAAGATGAGTGTGGGGGTACCAGTGGGATTTGGGGTGTCCTGCGGTGGGTTTGGGGGTGCTAGGGCTGGTTTGAGGGGCTCACAAGATGAGTGAGAGGGATGTGGGGGGTCGTGCAGCAGATTTGGAGGTGCTAGGGCTGGTTTGAGGGGCTCCCAGGATGAGTGAGGGGGTCCCGGGGGATTTGGGGTGTCCTGCGGTGGGTTTGGGGGTGCTAGGGCTGGTTTGAGGGGCTCACAGGATGAGTTTGGGGTATCCTAGGGGAATTTGGGGGTGTCCTGGGGCAGGTTTGGGGGTGCTAGGGCTGGTTTGAGGGGCTCCCGAGATGAGTGAGAGGGATCTGGGGGGTCGTGCAGTAGATTTGGAGGTGCTAGGGCTGGTTTGAGGGGCTCCCAAGATGAGTTTGGGGGTCCCAGGGGGATCTGGGGGGTCCTGCAGTGGGTTTTGGGGGTCCTAGGGCTGGTTTGAGGGGCTCCCAAGATGAGTTTGGGGTATCCTAGAGGGATTTGGGGGTGTCCTGGGGCAGGTTTGGAGGTGGTAGGGCTGGTTTGAGGGGCTTCCAAGAGGAATTGGGGGGTCCCAGGGGGATGTGGGAGTGTCGTGGGGCAGGTTTGGAGGTGCTAGGGCTGGTTTGAGGGGCTCCCGAGATGAGTGAGGGGGATTTGGGGGGGTTGTGTGGTAGGTTTGGGGGTCCTATGGCTGGTTTGAGGGGCTCTCAACATGAGTTTGGGGGTCTCAGGGTGATTTGGGGGGGTCTTAGGGCAGATTTGGGGGTCCTAGGGCTGGTTTGAGGCGCTCCCAAGATGGGTTTGGGGTGTCCTGGGGCAGGTTTGGGGGGTCCCAGGAGGATTTGGGCTCCCAAGGCGGGTTTGGGGTGTGTGAAGGGGATTTTTGGGGGGGTCTCAAGGTATGTTTGGGGGCGTCCAAAGGGGATCTGTGGGGAGGTCTCAGAGCAGGCTCCCAAGATGAATTTGGGGGGGGTCCCAGCATTTGAGGGATTCTTCGTTGGGTTTGGGGGTCCCAGGCAGGTCTGAGGATTCGGGTGGGGTGCCCCCCACCCCCTGACACCCCATTTTTTGCCCTCCCCCCCAAGGTCTTCGACGTGGGGCACCGGCTGCAGATCACGGGGCTCTGGCACTCGCTGGGGTCCCTCTACACCACCTCGACCGACCACACGCTGCGGGTGGGGGGGCACGTGGGGCCAGGGGGGGCACCTGGGGGTGGGGTGGGGGGGGCACACTGGGCTTGAAGGAGGGGTCCATACTGGGCTGGGGGGGCTCTCGCTGGGGCTGGGGGGGTCCCCATTGGTCTGGGAGGGTTCTCTGTTGGGCTGGAGGGGGCTCTTCTTGGGGGGCGGCACACGGAGGGGGGGCTTGTTGGTTTGGGGGGGCCATACTGGGGTGGGGGGGGCCACATTTGGCTTGAGGGGGGTCCTGTACTGGGCTGGGGATGCTCGAGATGGGGACTTGGGGGGCCTCCATCCATCTGGGAGGGTTCTTTGTTGGTCTGGGGGGGTTCTTGTTGGGGGCAGCACATGGAGGGGGGGCTTGTTGGATTGGGGGGGCCATACTGGGGTGGGGGGGGGCCACATTTGGCTTGAGGGGGGTCCTAAACTGGGCTGGGGGGGCCACATTTGGCTTGAGGGGGGTCCTATACTGGGCTGGGGGTGCTCGAGATGGGGACGGGGGGGGGCCTCCATCCATCTGGGAGGGTTCTTTGTTGGTCTGGGGGGGTTCTTGTTGGGGGCAGCACATGGAGGGGGGGCTTGTTGGATTGGGGGGGCCATATTGGGCTGGGGGGGGCCACATTTGGCTTGAGGGGGGTCCTATACTGGGCTGGGGGTGCTCGAGATGGGGACTTGGGGGGCCTCCATCCATCTGGGAGGGTTCTTTGTTGGTCTGGGGGGGTTCTTGTTGGGGGCAGCACATGGAGGGGGGGCTTGTTGGATTGGGGGGGCCATATTGGGCTGGGGGGGGGCCACATTTGGCTTGAGGGGGGTCCTATACTGGGCTGGGGGTGCTCGAGATGGGGACTGGGGGGGGGCCTCCATCCATCTAGGAGGGTTCTTTGTTGGTCTGGGGGGGTTCTTGTTGGGGGCAGCACACGGAGGGGGGGCTTGTTGGTTTGGGGGGGCCACACTGGGCTGGGGGGGGCCACATTTGGCTTGAGGGGGGTCCTAAACTGGGCTGGGGGGGCCACATTTGGCTTGAGGGGGGTCCTATACTGGGCTGGGGGTGCTCGAGATGGGGACTGGGGGGGGGCCTCCATCCATCTGGGAGGGTTCTTTGTTGGTCTGGGGGGGTTCTTGTTGGGGGCAGCACATGGAGGGGGGGCTTGTTGGATTGGGGGGGCCACGCTGGGTATGGGGGAGGCACATTTGGCTTGAGGGGGGGGGGCCACACTGGGCTGGGGTGGCTTCATTGGGATGGGGAGGGGGGCTTGTTGGTGAGGGGGGGGGCTCCTTGGCTGGGCTGGGGGTCCCAGCTGACCCTGGGGGGGGGGGCTCAGCAGATCCACGTCCCAACCGACCCCCCCCGCACCATCTGCTCCTGGACCCACGACGATGTCCTCAACGGGGTGAGCAGAGGCGGCCCGCAAAACACGCGAAATGGCCCTAAACACCCCAAAATGGCCCCCAAAACACGCGAAAACGGCCTCAAAACACTCCCAGACACCTCAAAACGGCCCCGAAGACCCCAAAATGGCCCCAGACAGACCCCAAACACCCCCCCAAATACCCCAAAACAGCCCCGAGCACACCAGAGCGGCCCCCAAAACGTCCCCAAAATACCCAAAGTGATCCCCAAACACACGAAAATGGCCCCAAACACCCCAAAACGCTCCCAGGCGCTTGAAAACAGCCCCGAAACGGCGCCAGAGAGTCCAAAATCGCCCCAGACAAACCCAAAACACCCCCCTAAACACCCGAAAATGCCCCCTAAGCCCCCAGAATGGCCCCAAAACACCCCCAAATGGTCCCCAAACACCCCAAAACGGCCCCAAACACCGAAAATGGCCTGAAACACCCCAAAAGGCCCCCCGAAACACATGAAAACGGCCCCAGACAAACCCAAAACACCCACCCAAACACCCCAAAACGCCCCCAAATGCACCAGAACAGCCCCTTAAACCCCCAAAATGGCCCCAAGACACCCCCAAATGCTCCCCAAACACCCCAAAATGGCCCCAAACACCAAAAATGGCCTGAAACACCCCAAAAGGACCCCCAAAACGCATGAAAACGGCCCCAGACAAACCCAAAACACCCCCCTAAACACCTGAAAATGCCCCCTAAGCCCCCAAAACGGCCCCAAACACTCCAGAACGGCCCCAAAATGGCCCCAGATACCCCGAAACTCATGAAAATGGTGCCAAATACCCCCAAACGGCCCCCAAAATACCCCAAAACGCTCCCAGAACATCCCAAAACTGCCGCAGATTCACCAGAACAGCCCCAAAACGTCCCCAAAATACCCGAAATGATCCCCAAACACACGAAAATGGCCCCAAACACCCCAAAACACTCCCAGACGCTTGAAAACAGCCCCAAAACGGCGCCAGAGAGTCCAAAATCACCCCAGACAAACCCAAAACACCCCCATAAACACCCGAAAATGCCCCCTAAACCCCCAAAACGGCCCCAAACACTGAAAATGGTCTGAAATACCCCAGAAGGGCCCCCAAAACACATGAAAACAGCCCCAGACAAACCCAAAACACCCACCCAAACACCTGAAAATGCCCCCAAACGCACCAGAACAGCCCCCTAAACCCCTAGAATGGCCCCAAACACTCCAGAACAGCCCCAAACACCCCAAAACTCACGAAAACGGCGCCAAATACCCCAAAACGGCCACCAAAATGCTCCCAGAACATCCCGAAACTGCCGCAGATTCACCAGAACAGCCCCAAAACGGCCCCAAACACCCCAAAATACCCTCAAAACAGCCTCAAACACACCAGAATGGCCCCAAACACCCCAAAATAGCCTCAAAACAGCCTCAAACACACCTGAACGGCCCCAAAACAGCCCCAGATACCCCAAAACAGCCCCCTCCCCACACGTGTTTCTGCATCCCCTGTATCTCCAGGAGCTCGGGGGGGTCCCTGCGGGGACGGGGGGGTTTGGAGGTGCCCCCCACCCCTACTTTCCATCCTTTGTCCCCCCAGGTCAGCGTGGAGGGCGACGTGGTGGCCGCAGCCTCGGGGGGTCTCTCAGTCGAGGTTTGGCGTCTCCGAACCTGATGGGGGGTCCGGGGGATCCCCAATTTGGGGGTCTCCCAGGGTGCCCCCCCAACTCTTCCCTTCCCCCCCCAATCCTGGGCCCCCGGCGGGGCTGGGAGGTGCCGTGGGGGTATTAAACGGACTCAGCTAGAGCGGGAGTGGCGTCTCTTTTTGTTTTGGGGTGAAATTGGGTGGTTTGGGGGGCGCTGGAGGCCATGGCGGGGGGTGGTGGTGAAAAACACTGGGAACTAGTGGAAAAGAGTGAAAAAATAAGTGAAAATAAGTGAAAACGGGATGAAATATCTCAAAAGCGAGTGAAAATGGTTTTAAATTAGTGAAACAGGCAAATAAATTAGTCAAAATGAGAAAAAAACAAATAAAAACTAGCCAAAATGAGTGAAAAAGAGTCAAAATGAATGAAAATGAGTGAAAAGGAGTCAAGATGAGTGAAAAGGAGTCAAAATGGTTGGACTTGATGATCCAAGAGGTCTTTTCCAACCTGGTGATTCTATGATTCTATGAAAATGAGTGAAAACAAGTCAAATGGAGTGAAAACCACGGATACTGCGGCTCTTTCAGACCTACCCAGGATGTTTTCCAGCTTCTTTCTGCCTCCCTCTCCCTCTTTCTCTCTAACCATCCCTCCCTCTCCCCGCAGGAACAGACCCCCAAGTCCATTTTCTGAAATGTATTCGATATTTTTATTCTTTCTGCCATGAAAAGTACAAAGAGTCCTGTTCGCACGCGGGAGCTTCGGTCCCCGTGTTGGGTCCCCCCAGACAAACAGCGGGGGCCAAGGAAGCCCCCCCCCCCCAAAAAAAACTCTTGGGGTGCAGCTCTTATTGCTATGGAACTGGGGGCCCCCCCAATCAAACTGGGGGTGTCTGGGTCCCCAGGAGCCACCCTAGGAGGGGTCAGACCTCAGGGAAGGGGGGGTTGAGGTGGATCCCCCCCATTCCCAGGGATGTGCGCACACACAGGCGATGGGGGAGCCATAAATCTTTACATTAAGAAGTTAAAAACTACAAGAAGCTGCGAACGGGCACGACACGCAGGAGGATCGGGGTGGGGAGGAAGGGGAGGGGGTGTCCCAGGGGCCCCCGAAGTTCTTGGGGGGCCCCAGGGCTGGGGAAAGCTGGTGAAGAATTGGAAATAAACGGGAACTGAAATCGCTGAGAAGCAAGAAATGATCCCAACGGAGAAAATAAACAATAATACCAATAGTAATAATAATAATAGTAACAGCAGCAGCAGCAATAATAATAATAATAATAATAATAATAATAATAATAATAATAATAATAATAATAATAATAATAATAATAATAGGATGGTGATGGTGATGATGATGATGATGATGAAGATGAGGCTGCTATGGGGGACTCAGCCTGTTGGGATGGAGGAAGGTTCTTGGCTGGTTCTGTCCTTCAAGCCAAAGCACGGACCCCACTGAGCTGAGGAGGTTGGTGGGAGGCAAAATCTACCTATTTTTGGAGGTGTTTTGGGAAGGATTGGGGCGGTTTGGGGGTGCCAGGGTTTTTTTTTGTTTGTTTTGTTTTTTCTTTACTTAGAAAAATAGACGAGTTTGTGGTTGTCGCTCCCGAGGAGCCGCTGTTCGCTTTGCTGGGCGCTCTCCTCACTGCCATCATCGTAGTTTGGGTTGGAAGGGACCCTAGAGATCATCCAGTTCCAACCCGCTGCGATGGGCAGGGACACCTCCCATGGGATCGGGGGCTCCAAGCTCCATCCAACCTGGCCTTGAACCCCTCCAGGGATGGAGCAGCCACCTCTGCTCTGGGCAACCTGTCCCAGGGCTTCCCCGCTCTCATTGTGAAGAAATTCCTCCTTATTTCTAGTCTAAATCTGCTCCTCTCCAGTTTATACCCGTTCTCCTCATCCCATCACCACGAGCCTTTGGAAACAGCCCCTCCCCAGCTTTCCTGGAGCCCCACAGGCACAAGGAGGTCACTATGAGGTCTCCTCAGAGCCTTCTCCTCTCCAGGCTGAACAACCCCAACTCTCTCAGCCTGTCCTCCTACACAAGGTTCTCCAGCCCTCGGATCCTCCTCGGAGCCTCCTCTGGGCCCCTTCCAGCAGCTCCATCTCCTCCTCCTGGGGAGGATTCCAGAGCTGGCCCCGACCCTCCAGCTGAGGAGAGAGGAGCTCCTGATGCAGCCCAGGACGTGGTTACCGGCTCCTCTCGAGCTTCTCCTCCCCCAGCCCCCCAAATCCTTCTCCTCCCGCTGCTCCCGATCCCATCATCATCCCCCAGCCTGGATTGAAACTAGGGATTCCAGCCCCGACCCAGCTGTAGGACCTTGTTGAACCTCATGAGGTTTGCACAGGCCCACTTATTATTTGTTAGAGTTTGTTCTTGCTCCAAAAAAAAAGTTCCCCCTCCGAAAAAAAAGCTAGAAATGGGGATAAAACCAGGAGGCTGAGAGCGTGAGAGGCTTGGCCCCAACCTGGGGTGGCTCTGGTGTCCCCAGGGCAGCAGCCAGAGCCGGGATTCGAATCCACAACCCCCCAGAGTCAACCTCGTGCCCCCCCAGGACTCGAGCCCGCGGTCCCGGAGGGATCCCCCCCTCCCCAAATTTCTCCTCGTTTGGGGGTGCACGACCTCTCCGGGGTGGGGGCATCCACGCCGAGGAGTGCAGAGGTTCTTGAGGGTCGCTGAGGTACCTCTACGTGCCCAGGGTGTTCCTGGGGGGTTTGGAGGTGTCCCCCCCAATTATATTCCGGCTTCTTCATGATCTCCTGGGGTTTTGGAGCACCAGGGCGTTCCCCAGTCTTCCTAGTATGGTGGACGTTTGGGGGTGCCCTCAGCATCTCCAAACCCCACCAGCGTCCAAGAGCTCCGGGGCACCAGAGGAGTCTTCGGGGTGGCCGTGGTGTCTCGGGGAGAGGTTTGGGTGTCCACAGTGTCCAGGCTGTCCGTTGGGTGTCCCCATAGTGCGCTCGGTGCCCATGGAGGAGGTCCCCAAGGTCTCCAGATGAGTTCTCCGTGGTCTCCAGGGTGGGAAGCTCCTCACAGTGTCCCGCGTGGGGCGTCCCCACAGTGTCCTTGGTGCCCATGGAGAGGGTCTCCAGGTGTCCAGGGGGGACTCTTCATGGTCTCCAGGGTATCCTTGGTGCTCAGGGTGGGCACCAGGGGACCCGACCCAGGGGGCCAGCAGGCTGGGGCTCAAGCCTTGTGCTGTTTGCTGGTCTTGAAGGAGACCTGGAGCACGCGGTCGCCCAGGCGGTAGCCGTTGAGGCTGGCGATGGCCATGGCCGCCTCCTCGTAGTTGGTCATGGTGACGAAACCGAAGCCTTTGCACTTGTTGGTGGCGAAGTCGCGGATGACCTTGACGTTGGTGACGGCGCCGAAGGGCCCGAAGAGCTGCCAGAGGACGCTCTCGTCCGCCTCGGGCGCCAGGTTGTAGACGAAGATGCACCAGCCGGCCCCGGGGGCCCCGAGCCCCACGCCGGCCAGTCCCGGCACCGCCTCGATGGCCAACGGCGAGAACCTGGGCAGCAGCGACAGCGAGCTGGCCTGGGGTCAGGGCGCCCGCGCCCCCAAATCCCCGGGGGACACGGGGGACACGGGGCTGGGGGTGCAGAGGTGGCCACGGGGGCCGAGGGGGTGGAGGGGGCTCTTACCTCTTCACGCCGTAGGCCACGTTCAGCAAATTGTCAAGCCTGGAGGGGACAAGAGGCCATAAGAGGGGACACAGGGGTGTCCCCATGTACGTGTCTCTTTGCCACGGGGTGTCCCCTCGTCCTGTGATGGCACCATTCCCTGGGGTGTTCACGTGGGGATGGGGTGTCCCTATGGCCCGTGGTGGCCCCATCCCTTCAAGATGTCCCTATGCCCCGTGCTGGCCCCATCCCTTCGAGAAGTCCCCATCCCTTTGAGATGTCCCTATGCCCCGTGGTGGCCCCATCCCTTCGAGATGTCCCCATCCCTTTGAGATGCCCCTATGCCCCATGGTGGCCCCATCCCTTCGAGATGTCCCTATGCCCCGTGGTGGCCCCATCCCTTCAAGATGTCCCCATCCCTTTGAGATGTCCCTATGCCCCGTGGTGGCCCCATCCCTTCAAGATGTCCCCATCCCTTTGAAATGTCCCTATGCCCCGTGGTGGCCCCATCCCTTCGAGATGTCCCTATGCCCTGTGGTGGCCCCATCCCTTCGAGATGTCCCCATGCCCCATGCTGGCCCCATCCCTTCGAGAAGTCCCCATCCCTTCAAGATGTCCCTATGCCCCATGGTGGCCCCATCCCTTGGAGATGCCCCCATCCCTTTGAGATGTCCCTATGCCCCGTGGTGGCCCCATCCCTTGGAGATGTCCCTATGCCCCGTGGTGGCCCCATCCCTTGGAGATGTCCCTATGCCCCATGGTGGCCCCATCCCTTTGAGATGTCCCTATGCCCTGTGGTGGCCCCATCCCTTCGAGAAGTCCCCATCCCTTCAAGATGTCCCCATGCCCCGTGCTGGCCCCATCCCCTCAAGAAGTCCCCATCCCTTTGAGATGTCCCTATGCCCCATGGTGGCCCCATCCCTTGTAGATGTCCCTATGCCCCGTGGTGGCCCCATCCCTTGGAGATGTCCCTATGCCCTGTGGTGGCCCCATCCCTTCGAGATGTCCCCATCCCTTTGAGATGTCCCCATCCCTTGGGGGTGTCCCTATGCCCCGTGGTGGCCCATCCCTTGTTGGTGGCTTGGTTCCCAGGGCATGTCCCACCCCATCCAGGGTCTCGGCAGGTGCGGGGCTCACCGGAAGCGTTGGGGCGGGTGGTGCAGGGCTCCGTAGCGGCGGGCGCTGGGGCAGAGGCTGAGCAGGGCACCCCCCGACTTCTGGCCTGGGCTGTTGGCAAACTTGACGGTGATGGGCTCAGACGCACCCAGCGGCTTCTGCCCGTGCAGACCCCGGACGGCCTCCTCCGCCTCCACCCGCTTGTCGAAGCGGATGAAGCCCACTCCCCGTGAGACACCTGCGGGGGAGGCAGCCGGGGGACGGAGCCCTCAGACTCTGCTGTGGGACCCAGGTGCCCAAGGAACCCCCCCAGGGGACACAGGTGTCCAAGGAACCCCCCACAGATGCCCCCAGGTGTCGAAGGAACCCCCAGACCCCTCCAGGGGACCCAGGTGCCCAAGGAACCTCCCCCAGACCCACCCAGGAGACCCAGGTGTCCAAGGAACCCCCTCCAGATCCCCTCAGGGGACCCATGTTTCCAAGGAACCCCCCCCAGACACCCCCAGGGGACATAGGTGCCCAAGGAACTCCCCCCAAGACCCACTCAGGGGACCCATGTGCCCAAGGAACACCCCCTAGACCCTTCCAGAGGACCCAGGTGTCCAAGGAACTCCCCCTAGACCCACTCAGGAGACCCAGATGACCAAGGAACCCCCCCAAGACCCACTGAGGGGACCCATTTGTCCAAGGAACCCTTCCCCAGGCCGACCCAGGGGAACCAGTTGCCCAAGGAACGCCCCCCAAGACCCACTGAGGGGACCCAGGTGCCCAAGGAACCCCCCCCAGATCCCCTCAGGGGACCCAGATGCCCAAGGAACACCCCCCAGACCCACTCAGGGGACCCATGTGTCTAAGGAACCCCCTCCAGACCTCCCCAGGAGACCCAGGTGTCCAAGGAACCCTTCCCCAGACCCCCCAGGGGACCCAGGTGCCCAAGGAACCCACCCAGACACCCTCAGGGGACATAGGTGCCCAAGGAACTCCCCCCAAAGACCCACTCAGGGGACCCAGGTGTCCAAGGAACCCCCTCCAGACCTCCCCAGGGGACCCAGGTGCCCAAGAAACCCACCCAGACACCCCCAGGGGACATAGGTGTCCAAGGTACCCTTCCCCAGACCCCCCAGGGGACCCAGGTGTCCAAGGAACACCCCCTAGACCCACTCAGGGGACCCAGGTGTCCAAGGAACCCCCTCCAGATCCCCTCAGGGGACCCAGGTGTCCAAGGAACACCCCCTAGACCCACTCAGGGGACCCAGGTGTCCAAGGAACCCCCTCCAGATCCCCTCAGGGGACCCAGGTGTCCAAGGAACCCCCTCCAGATCCCCTCAGGGGACCCAGGTGCCCAAGGAACCCCCTCCAGACCTCCCCAGGGGACCCAGGTTTCCAAGGAACCCCCTCCAGATCCCCTCAGGGGACCCAGGTGCCCAAGGAACCCCCTCCAGACCTCCCCAGGGGACCCAGGTTTCCAAGGAACCCCCTCCAGATCCCCTCAGGGGACCCAGGTGTCGAGGTGTCCAGGTGAGGGGCCGCGTCCGGGCGCACCTGTGACCTGGTCGATGAGGATGCGGGAGGTGATGATGCGGCCGTACTGGGAGAAGAGCTGCTCCATCTCTTTCTGCCCCATGGCCTTGGGGAGGCCGCTCACGTAGAGGTTGGCGTCACGGATGGAGGCTGAGCTGGGCCGGGCGTAGGACACCTGGCAGGGGTGGGTCAGCCCTGGAGACCTCAGCATCCAGGTGCCAGAGCTCCCTCCCACCCACCCACGAGTCCTCCCCAGGGACCCACAACCACCCTGGTGTCCCCCCACCTTTCCCAAGGGACCCCGGGGCTGCACCTTGATGGTCTTGGTCTGCAGCTTGAGGCCGTTGAGGGTGCTGATGGCCTTGTCCGCGTCACCGGCCTCCACGTAGTTGACGAAGCCGTAGCCCAGGCTCTGCCCTGGGGCGTGGAGTCACCCTGAGGTGGCCCTGGCACCTGGTCCCCAGCACCACCTCACCCATCCCCAAGGTCCGTTTCCATCCTGCCTTCATCTTTGTCCCACCTAGCCCCCACGTCCCTGCACCAGGGACCCTCTGGTCAAGCTTGCAGGGCCCGCTGTCCCCAGAGAGGTTCCTGAAGTTGTCCCTGTCCCCACCACCCCATCCACATGCCCATCCCTGTCCCAGTCCCCATGAATCCTCGTGTCCTACATATTTCTTCTTCCTGTCTCTCATCTTCCTGTGTCCCTGCATCCCATCTGCCCTGTCCTGTTTCCCCACGTCCCATCTCCCCATGTCCCACAACCCCAATCTTCCCATGTCCCATCTGCCCTGTCCTACCTCCCCATGTCCCATCACCCATCTCCCCATGTGCCATGTCCCATCTCCCCACATCCCATTTCCCTGTGTCCCTTGCCCCATCTCCCCATGTCCCATCTCCCCATGTCCCATGTTCTATCTCTCCATCTCCCCACGTCCCGTCTCCCATGTCCCATCACCCATCTCCGTGTCCCATCTCCCCATGCCCCACATACCATCACCCCATGTCCCACATCCCATCTTCCCATTTCCCCATGTCCCACATCCCATCGGCCTGTGTCCCATCACCCATCTCCACGTCCCATCACCCCATGTCCCACATCCCCATCTCCCCATGTCCCACATCCCATCTCCCCATTTCCCCATGTCCCATGTCCCATCTCCCCATGTCCCATCACCCCATGTCCCATCACCCCATGTCCCACATTCCCATCTCCCCATGCCCCACATCCCATTTCCCCACGTCCCATCATCCCATGTCCCAAATCCCATTTCCCCACGTCCCATCACCCCATGCCCCAAATCCCATCTCCCCATGTCCCACATCCCATCTCCCCATGTCCCACGTCCCATTGGCCTGTGTCCCATCACCCATCTCCCATGTCTTGAGCTCCATCTCCCCATGTCCCATCTCCCCATGTCCCACGTCCCATCTCCCCACGTCCCATATCTCATGTCCCATCTCCCCACGTCCCATCTCCCCATGTCCCATATCCCACGTCCCATCTCCCCATGTCCCACGTCCCATCTCCCCATGTCCCATCTCCCCATGTCCCATGTCCCACGTCCCATCTCCCCATGTCCCATCTCCCCATGTCCTATATCTCACGTCCCATCTCCCCATGTCCCACGTCCCATCTCCCCACGTCCCATCTCCCCACGTCCCATCTCCCCATGTCCCATGTCCCACGTCCCATCTCCCCATGTCCCATGTCCCCATGTCCCATGTCCCACGTCCCATCTCCCCACGTCCCATCTCCCCATGTCCCACGTCCCATCTCCCCACGTCCCATCTCCCCATGTCCCATGTCCCACGTCCCATCTCCCCACGTCCCATATCTCATGTCCCATCTCCCCACGTCCCATCTCCCCATGTCCCATATCCCACGTCCCATCTCCCCATGTCCCACGTCCCATCTCCCCATGTCCCATCTCCCCATGTCCCATGTCCCACGTCCCATCTCCCCACGTCCCATCTCCCCATGTCCCATGTCCCACGTCCCATCTCCCCACGTCCCATCTCCCCACGTCCCATCTCCCCACGTCCCATCTCCCCATGTCCCATGTCCCACGTCCCATCTCCCCATGTCCCTTGCCCCTTGTCCCACGTCCCATCTCCCCATGTCCCACGTCCCATCTCCCCACGTCCCATCTCCCCATGTCCCATCTCCCCATGTCCTATATCTCACGTCCCATCTCCCCATGTCCCACGTCCCATCTCCCCACGTCCCATCTCCCCATGTCCCATCTCCCCATGTCCTATATCTCACGTCCCATCTCCCCATGTCCCACGTCCCATCTCCCCACGTCCCATCTCCCCATGTCCCATGTCCCACGTCCCATCTCCCCACGTCCCATCTCCCCATGTCCCATGTCCCACGTCCCATCTCCCCACGTCCCATATCTCATGTCCCATCTCCCCACGTCCCATCTCCCCATGTCCCATATCCCACGTCCCATCTCCCCATGTCCCACGTCCCATCTCCCCATGTCCCATCTCCCCATGTCCCATGTCCCACGTCCCATCTCCCCACGTCCCATCTCCCCATGTCCCATGTCCCACGTCCCATCTCCCCACGTCCCATCTCCCCACGTCCCATCTCCCCACGTCCCATCTCCCCATGTCCCATGTCCCACGTCCCATCTCCCCATGTCCCTTGCCCCTTGTCCCACGTCCCATCTCCCCATGTCCCACGTCCCATCTCCCCACGTCCCATCTCCCCATGTCCCATCTCCCCATGTCCTATATCTCACGTCCCATCTCCCCATGTCCCACGTCCCATCTCCCCACGTCCCATCTCCCCATGTCCCATGTCCCACGTCCCATCTCCCCACGTCCCATCTCCCCACGTCCCATCTCCCCACGTCCCATGTCCCACGTCCCATCTCCCCATGTCCCATGTCCCACGTCCCATCTCCCCACGTCCCATGTCCCACGTCCCATCTCCCCACGTCCCATCTCCCCATGTCCCATGTCCCACGTCCCATCTCCCCATGTCCCTTGCCCCTTGTCCCACATCCCATCTCCCCACGTCCCATCTCCCCATGTCCCATATCCCACGTCCCATCTCCCCATGTCCCATGTCCCCATGTCCCTTGCCCCTTGTCCCACGTCCCATCGGCCGTGTCCCGTCCCCCCTGTCCCGTACCGGTGACCTTGTCGCGGACGAGCTTGCAGGACTCGATGTCCCCGAGGCTCCCGAAGAGGCTCCTCAGCTCCTCCTGGCTCATGCTCTGGGGCAGGTAGTTGACGATGAGGTTGGTTTTGCTGTCGTCGGCGGCCGGGGGGGCCGGGGGGGGCCCGTTGGGGACCACGGCGACGGGGCCGCAGCCCGAGGACCCCGCGGGGCTGGGAGCCTGCGCCTCCACCGCGCTCAGGATCTGCTGAGGGGACGCGCGGGGGTCACCAGGGGGTCCCCAGCATGGGGACAGCAGGAGGAAGGGGACACTGGGCTCCTGGGGACAAGTGAGGGGACAATGGGGTCCTGGGGACACCTGCAGGGTCACTGGGGTTGAGGGAACAGCAGGGGGACAGGGACACTGGGGTCTTGGTGACAAGTGAGGGGACAGGGGCACTGGGGTCTTGGGGACACCTGGGGGGACACTGGGGCTGGGGGAACAGCAGGAGGAGAGGGACAGTGGGGTCCTAGGGACAAGTGAGGGGACAATGGGGTCCTGGGGACACCTGCAGGGTCACTGGGGTTGAGGGAACAGCAGGGGGACAGGGACACTGGGGTCTTGGGGACAAGTGAGGGGACAGGGGCACTGGGGTCTTGGGGACACCTGGGGGGACACTGGGGCTGGGGGATCAGGAGGAGGATAGGGACACCAGGGTCCTGGGGACAAGTGAGGAGACAGGGACACCGGGGTCCTGGGGACACCTAGGGGGACACTGGGGTCGTGGGGACACCTGGGGGGACACTGGGGCTGGGGGAACAGCTTGGGGACAGGGACACTGGGGTTGTGGGGACAAGTGAGGGGACAGGGGCACCAGGGTCCAGGGGACAAGTGAGGGGACAGGGGCACCGGGGTCCTGGGGACACCTGGGGGGACACTGGGGCTGGGGGACAGCAGGAGGACAGGGACACTGGGGTCTTGGGGACACCTGGGGGGACACTGAGGCTGGGGGATCAGCAGGAGGACAGGGACACCGGGGTCCTGGGGACAAGTGAGGGGAGAGGGACACCGGGGTCCTGGGGACGCCTAGGGGGACACTGGGGTCCTGGAGGACCGGTAGGAGGACAGGGACACTGGGGTCCTGGGGACAAGTGAGGGGACAGGGGCACCAGGGTCCTGGGGACACCTGGGGGGACACTGGGGCTGGGGGATCAGCGGGGGGACACTGGGGCTGGGGGATCAGCAGGGGGACAGGGACACTAGGGCCCTGGGGACAAGTGAGGGGACAGGGACACCAGAGACATTGAAACGATGGGGGATCAGCAGGAGGACAGGGACACTGGGGTCTTGGGGACAAGTGAGGGGACAGGGACACCAGGGTCCTGGGGACACCTAGGGGGACACTGGGGTCGTGAGGACACCTGGGGGGACACTGGGGCTGGGGGATCAGCAGGAGGATAGGGACACCAGGGTCCTGGGGACACCTAGCGGGACACCTGGGGGGACACTGGGGTCCTGGAGCATCAGTAGGAGGACAGGAACACTGGGGTCCTGGGGACAAGTGAGGGGACAGGGACACCAGGGTCCTGGGGACACCTGGGGGGACACTGGGGCTGGGGGAACAGCAGGAGGACAGGGACACTGGGGTCCTGGGGACAAGTGAGGGGACAGGGACACTGGGGTCGTGGGGACAAGTGAGGGGACAGGGGCACGAGGGTCCTGGGGACAAGTGAGGGGACAGGGACACCAGGGTCCTGGGGACACCTAGGGGGACACTGGGGTCGTGGGGACACCTGGGGGGACACTGGGGCTGGGGGATCAGCAGGGGGACAGGGACACTGGGGTCCAGGGGACAAGTGAGGGGACAGTGGGGACACCAGGGCCATCGGAACCACGGGGACAGCGGGGAGTTTGGGGTCCCCAAGGCCTTGGGTCCCCCCCGGCCGCCCCCTCCCCGCGGGGATAAATCCCCCATTGTCCAGGGGAGCCTCCCCCCCCTCCGCCCCCCCCCCCGGTCCCGGGGGACAATGGGACTTTGTCACCAGGAGACGGGAC
The DNA here is from genome assembly GCF_032191515.1 of Phaenicophaeus curvirostris. NCBI lineage: Eukaryota > Metazoa > Chordata > Aves > Cuculiformes > Cuculidae > Phaenicophaeus > Phaenicophaeus curvirostris. Next base: position 263,793 of record NW_027206748.1, read on the forward strand.
ACCCGGGGCCACCAGCCACGGCCTGGGGTGCCCCCCCCCACCCCAACTCCCCAGGGGCTGCAGAGAGGGGGGGGCAGGGGATCTGCATCCATGGGTCTTTTTTTTTGGGGGGGGGGTGCCTGGGGGGTCAAGGGGTCTGGGGGGGGCCCACAGGAGAGGGGGTTTGTCCCTCTGTCCGTCCGTGTCCCTCAGCGGGGCGGCCACAGCCCCCCCAAAAAACGAGCAGCGAGGGACTCGGAAGCCGAAAATCCCTAAATCCAATTGAGAAAAATGGGATTTAGGGATGATAGGGATGGAGGGATGGACGGACGGACACACGGACACCTCCTCTGCGGGGCCACACGCGCGCGCGTCCGTGTGTCAGGCTGCCACACGCGTGTGCCCGCGCCCACACGCTAAGGGGGGAGGGGGGTGGCCCTGGGCGTGTGCGAGGACACACACGCGTGTGACGGTGACACCAGGAGCAATTTGATGGGGGGGGGACACACATGGGGGACACCCGTGTCCCCTCATAGATGCCACACGCCCCACCCCCCCGCATGCACATCCGTGTCCCCGTGATGCACACGCGTGTGCAGGCCCCTTGCTGCTGCGCACACGCGTGTGACGGTGACACCAGGAGCATTTTGATGGGGGGGGGGACACACATGGGGGACACCCGTGTCCCCTCATAGATGCCACCCCCCCCCATGCACATCCATGTCCCCGTGATGCACACGCGTGTGGCTCCCAGCAAGCGTGTCACACGCACACATGGGGACATGGGGGGGGGCAGGAATAAGGGGGGGGATGCAGGGATGGGGGGGGGGGCATAGGGGGTGCTGGGAGGGGGGTGCTGGGCTCCCACCCCCCACCCCCCCCATCCACCTCCCCATCCCCCCCCCCCCCAGCTCCTACCGTCACCATCGCCGCGGGGGCTGCTTGGGGGACGGGGGGGGCCCCCGTGCAGCCCGGGGGGGGGGGCCCCAAAAGCAGGGTTGGGGGGGGGGGGTGTCTCTGCGAGGAGCAGGCGCTGCAGGCGGCCGCCTCGGTCCTTTAAACGTCCTTGGGCAGGCGGGGGCGGGGCGCCCCCCCCACCCCCCACCCCCCAAACCGCCTCGGTGGGCGCGGCCGGACCCCCCCACCCCCCCCCCGACACCCCAAAATGGGCCGCCCCCCCCTAGGCTCTGGAGAAGCTCATTGGCTGCTGAGAGGGAGGGGCCCCCCCGCCGCCCCCCCCCCCTCGAGACCCCCGAGAGACACCGCCTATAGCCCCCCCCCAAAACACGTGACCAGGGAGGAGGAGGAGGAGAAGGAGAAGAAGGAGAGGGATGAAGACGATGGAGAAGGGGATGAAGGATGGAGGGAGGGGGATAAAGGATGGAGGGAGGAGGGATGAAGACGATGGAGAGAGATGATGATGGAGAAGGGGATGAAGGATGGAGGGAGGGGGGATGAAGACGATGGAGAGAGATGATGATGGAGAAGGGGATGAAGGATGGAGGGAGGGGGGATGAAGACGATGGAGAGAGAGAAGACGATGGAGAAGGGGGGGTGAAGGATGGAGGAGGGGGGATGAAGATGATGGAGAGGGAGAAGACGATGGAGAAGGGGATGAAGGATGGAGGGAGGGGGGATGAAGACGATGGAGAGAGAGAAGACGATGGAGAAGGGGGGGTGAAGGATGGAGGAGGGGGGATGAAGATGATGGAGAGAGAGAAGATGATAGAGAAGGGGATGAAGGATGGAGAAGGGGGGAGGAAGGATGGAGGGAAGGGGGATGAAGGAGGATGAAGGAGGAGGGAGGGAGGAGGATGGAAATGGAGGTGAGGATGGAGGGGGAGGTGAAGGAGGGAGGGGGGCATGAAGACGATGGAGAAGGGGGGATGAAGGAGGTGAAAGATGGAGATGGGGGGCAAGGATGGAGGGGGGGTGAAGGAGGGAGGAGAGAGGGAGGATGGAGGAGGGGGATGAAGGGGGGAAATGGAGGGAGAAGGGAAGGAAGGACGGAGGGAGGGGATGAAGGATGGAGGAGGGGGTGAAGATGGAGGAGGGGGCGAGGATGGATGGATGGAGAGGGATGAAGGAGGGGGTGAAGATGGAGGGAGGGGGATGAAGAATTGAGTGAAGGAGGAAGGAGGGGGTGAAGGATCAAGGAGGGATGAAGGGCCGGGTCGGAGCCGCCGCTTTCAGCACCGCGGACAGCGCCGAGGGACGCGGCCACTCCCCCCCCCCGCCCCCCAGGCTCTGGAGCCCCCCCCCTTTCCCTGGATCCCCCCCCCTCAGCAGTGTGAACACCCCCACCGCCCCCCCACCAGCTCCTTACGCCCCCCCCAACCCCCTCACGAACCACAGTATGTAAAAGCCATCACTTTAATGGAACTTAGCCCCCCACCCCCCTCCCCAAGAAACACGGGGGGTTGTGCCCCCCCCCAAATCGCAGTATGTAAAAGCCATCACTTTAATAGAACTTAGCCCCCCACCCCAACAAAACTGGGGGGTCGTGCCCCCCCATCAGCCCCAGCTGCCTTGGGGGCAGAAGAGAGAGTGAGGAAATAAATAAATAGTCTGGGGGGGGGGGGGGAGGTCACCAAGGCAGTTCAGAAAGGGGGGGGGTGTGACGGGGGGGGGGGGGGGGTCCCGAAGTGCTCTGAGGAAGTGTGGGGGGGGTTGGGGGTACCCTAAGTGTGGCGGGGATCGGGGGGGCTCTTGAGGGCATGGAAGCGCGGGCAGGGGAAGGGGCGCAGGTGGGGGCCCCCCCCATGGCGCAGACGGGCCCCCCCCGCCCCGTGGCGGCGCATGTGCCACGTCAGGGACGCTCGCTGGCGGCAGCGGAACCCGCAGAGCTGGCACCTGGGGGGGCAGAGGGGGGAGGGCCCCCCCGTGTCACTGGGGCAGGAGGGTCCCCACTGCCCCCCCACACACCCCCCCCATCAATTAGCCCCTGATTTGCCGCAGGGGGGGGTCTCCCAGTTGCCCCCCCTTCTTGCTGCAGGGGGTCTCACCTGTGCCCCCCCCCCCTCACTCACTGCAGAGGGGGTCTCACCTGTGCCCCCTCCCCACTCCTTACAGGGGGGACTCACCTGTGTCCCCCACCCCACTCACTGCAGGGGGGTCTCACCTGTGCCCCCCCCTTACTCCCTGCAGGGGGGGTGTCTCACCTGTGGTCCCCAATCTTGCTGCAGGGGGGGTCTCACCTGTGCCTCCCCCCCTCACTCGCTGCAGGGGGGGGTCTCTCCAGTGCCCCCCCCTCACTGCAGGGGGGTCTCACCTGTGCCCCCACCCCTCACTCACTTGCTGCAGGGGGGTCTCACCTGAGTCCCCACCCCTCACTCACTTGCTGCAGGGGGGTCTCACCTGTGCCCCCCACCCACTCCCTGCAGGGGGGTCTCCCTGCTGTTCCCCCCACCCTTCACTCCCTGCAGGGGGGTCTCCCTGCTGTTCCCCCCCCCCTCACTCCCTGCAGGGGGGTCTCCCTGCTGTTCCCCCCCCTCCCTCACTCCCTGCAGGGGGGTCTCCCTGCTGTTCCCCCCATCCCTCACTCCCCGCAGGGGGGGTCTCCCTGCTGTTCCCCCCCCCTCACTCCCCGCAGGGGAGGTCCCCCTGCTGTTCCCCCCCCCCGTCACTCCCTGCAGGGGGGGTCTCCCTGCTGTTCCCCCCCCCCTCACTCACTGCAGGGGGGTCTCCCCCGTGTGCGTCCGCCTGTGAACTTCCAGGTGGTTTTTCCGCTTGAAGGCTTTGCCACAGACCTCGCAGCTGAAATCCCTCGTTCCTGGGGAGACAAATGGGGAGTTGGGGGGGGACGTTAGTGGGGGGGGGGGACAAGACAGGGGTGGGGGGGACACGGTGGAGGCTCACCGGAGTGGATAACCATGTGCCGGCGCAGGTGAGCGGCGAGGGAGAAGCTCTTTCCGCAGCCGGGCTGGGGGCACTGCTGGGTCCTGCCCTTGCGGTGCACGAGGGTGACGTGGTTCTGGGGTGGGGGGGAAAGGAGAGGTGAGGTGGGGGGGGTGGTCCTGGAGGCCTCAGGGACACAGGGATGCAGGAGCCTCACCTGGAAGCTGCTGAGCGCCACGTAGACCTGCCCGCAGCCCGCGTAGGGGCAGGCGATCGGCTCCGGGCACCCCTCGCTCTCGGGGCTGGGGGCGCGGAGCCTCCTGCTGCGCTGGCGCCTGCGAGGGGGGAGCAGAACTCAGAACAGATTGAGAGGGAGCCCCCCTCCCCACATGCAAAGCTGCAGCACTTGAAGAGGGGGAAAGATGTCATCATCCCACCCCTCTCATGTCTTTGAAGCCTCCTGAACCCCCTCACACGGCTCCTCCGGCCCCAGCGCCCTCAGAAAGACCCCCCAGCACCCAGAATCTGCCATAGAATCACAGGATAGTTTGGGTTGGAAGGGATCTTGAAGATCATCTAGTTCCAAGCCTCCCACTAGGATCAGGTTACCCAAGGCCCCATCCAACCTGGCCTTAAAACATCTCAGGGATGGGGCAGCCACAACTTCCCTGGGCAACCTCTTCCAGTCCCTCACCACCCTCATCGTGAAGAAATTCTTCCTCCTGTCTAGTCTAAATCTGCCCTTCTCCAGTTTATACGCATTCCCCCTCATCCCATCACCACAAGCCTTTATGAACAGTTTCTCTCCAGCTTTTTTGTAGCTCCTTCCAGGTACTGGAAGGTCTCTATAAGATCTCCTCAGAGTCTTCTCTCCAGGATGAACAACCCCAGCTCTCTAAGCCTGTCCTCCTACAGGAGGTGCTCCAGCCCTTGGATCATCCTTCTAACCTCCTCTGGACCCATTCCAACAGCTCCATCTCCTTCTTACAACAAGGATTCCACAACTGGACACAGGACGCCAGATGAGATCTCACAAGAGAGGAATAGAGGGGCAGGATCCCCCTCCCTCAACCTGCTGCCCACGCTGCTTTGATGCAGCCCAGGACACAATTGGCCTCGTGGGCTACGAGCGCACATTGCCGGCTCCTCGAGCGTTGGTTGACAGTGACTGAACAGGAGCCAGCAGGGGCCCAGGGGGCCAAGAAGGCCAAGGGCATCTGGGCTTGGAGCAGCCCCGGCGTGGCCAGCAGGGCCAGGGAGGTTCTTCTCCCTCCGGCCTCGGCCCCTCGACTCCTGGGGTCACTTGTGGGCCCCTCCCCACCAGAAGGATGTGGAGGCTCTGGAGCGAGTGCAGAGAAGAGCAACGAAGCTGGGGAGGGGGCTGGAGAAGAAGAGGAGCGACTGAGAGAGCTGGGGGGGTTCAGCCTGGAGAAGAGGAGCCTGAGGGGAGACCTCCTTGCTCTTTCCCTGCAAGGAGCTGGTGGAGAGGAGGGAGCTGGGCTCTTCTCCCCAGGGCCAGGGGCCAGGCCGAGAGGGAACGGCCTCAAGCTCCACCAGGGGAGGCTCCGCATGGACAGCAGGATGGAATCTTGCCTGGAAAGGGTCCCTGGGCCCTGGGACAGGGAGGGGGTTGAGTCCCCTGCCCTGGAGGGGTTGAAGGGCCGGGTGGACGCGGCGCTGAGGGACGTGGGTTAGTGATTGATGGGGACGGTTGGACTCCATGATCTGGTGGGTCCTTCCCAACCTGGTGATTCTGTGATTCTCATTGACCAGCACCCCAAATCCTTCTCTGCAGGGCAGCTCTCCATCATGCCGTCCCCCATCACGTACTGAAAACGGGGATTGCCCCAACCCAGGTGCAGGACTTTGCACTCCGTCCCGTTGAACCTCATGAGGTTCTCTCTTCTCCAGCCTCTCCAGGTCCTGTCCCAGGCTCCCACCCGCTAAAAGCCCCCAACTCCCCAAAACGACCCCCCCGGCACTTCTCCCCTTGTCCCCAAGGGCCCCTCCACATCCCTAACATCTCCCCCAAACTTTAAAAAACAAACAGTCCCTGAACCTTGTGTGAGACCCCCACCAGACCACTGTAGCGATGCCCCCTCCCAGCCCCATAGACCCCCCCCCCAAACCCCATCCCTCAACCTCTCAGGCTCTTTGGGGATCTCGTAGATGATGGCGGAGAGGCCACCGCTGTCCGAGTCCTCAGCCGGGGGGGGCTCTGGAGGGGGCTCCACGGGGGGCTCAGCGGCTGCGAGGGGCAGCGCCTCCTCCTGCTTCAGCCCCAGCACCTCCTCCTCTGCCGGCAGCACGACAAGTGGGACACCCAATCCCCGCATGACCCCCCTCCCAGCACCCCCAAACCCCCTGCCCCCCAGCCCCCCCAAACATCCTGCCCCCCAGCCCAAACTCCCCTGCCCTCCCAGCACCCCCAAACCCCCTGCACCCCAACCCAAACTCCCTTGCCCTCCCAGCACCCCCAAACCCCCTGCACCCCAACCCAAACCCCCTGCCCTCCAAGCACCCCCAAACCCCCTGCACCCCAACCCAAACTTCCTGCCCTCCCAACATCCCAACCCCCCTGCCCCCCAACTCAAACCCCCTGCCCTCCCAGCACCCCCAAACCCCCTGCCCCCAACTCAAACCCCCTGCCCTCCCAGCACCCCCAAACCCCCTGCACCCCAACCCAGACCCCCTGCCCTCCCAGCACCCCCAAACCCCCTGCACCCCAACCCCCTGCCCTCCAAGCACCCCCAAACACCCTGCACCCTAACCCAAACTCTCTTGCCCTCCCGGCACCCCCAAACCCCCTGCACCCCAACCCAAACTTCCTGCCCTCCCAGCACCCCCAAACCTCCTGTACCCCAAGCCAAACTCCCTTGCCCTCCCAGCACCCCCAAACCTCCTGCCCCCCAACCCAAACTCCCTTGCCCTCCAAACCCCCTGACTTCAGTCCAAACCCACTCAGCCCCCCCAAAACTCCCAGTCCCCACCCGTCCACCCCCCACTCCAGCCCCCCAGCCCCCTGACCCCCCCCCCCAAATCCCATCCCCCCTGCCCCCTTCCGTACCTGTTTTAGGGGGTTGGGGGTCCAGCGGGGGCGGGGGGAAGGCGCCTCCCCCCTCCAGCAGAGCGCAGGGCACCTCATCCCCCCCCAGGCCCAGCTGCAGCCCCCCCAGCGCGTCGTAGCCGGGGCTGGCGAGGATGAGGAGGGGGGGGCCCTGCAGCAGGGTTGGGGTTCCTGCCTCAGCCAGCGGCCCCCGCCCCGGGCCCAGCCGCAGCGGGAGCGGGACGCACACCACGGCTTCCAGCGTTGCCCCTGGCTCCTCGCCCACGGGGGGGCCTGGACCCGCGGGGGGGGCCACCGCTGACCCCCCAGGCGCTGAGGGGCCCAGAGCCGCGGGGGGGGCCACGGCTGAGCCCCCAGGAGCTGAGGGGCCGCCCCTCGACGGCGGCTCTGAGCCCGAGCTGCAGCCCCCTGAGGAAAAAAAAAAAATCAAGGGGAGACCCCAAATGGACACCCCCCTCCCCAGGAAAGCCACCACACCCCTAACCCCCCCTCAAGACCCCCTATATCACACCCAGACCCCCCCAGGACTGCACCCGCATCTCTAACCCACCCCAAACCCCAAAGAGCTGCCCTCACCCCCCTAACACCCCCATAAAACAACCCTAAATCCAAGATGACTGCTCCCCACCTCCCTGACCCCCCTCGCCCAAGCACTAAAGCAGCACCCTCACCCCCTAACCCCCTCTGTGCCCCCCCAAACCACTCCCTTGAGCCCCAAAACCCCTCTAGCCCCCCCCAGTCCCCTTAACTACCCCCAAACCCCACTCAAATACTAAAGGCGTAGCCCCTGATGCCCTCTGAGACCCTTAAACCACCCCCAAGCACTAAAGGACTGCCCCAACCTCTCTAACCCCCCTCCCCCAAGCATTAAAGCAACATCCCTACCCCCCTAAACCACTCCCTTGAGCCCCAAAACCCCTCTAGCCCCTCCCCAGTCCCCTTAACTACCCCGAAACCCCATGCAAATACTTAAGGCGTACCCCCTAATGACCTCTGAGGCCCTTAAACCCCTCCAAGCACTAAAGAAGAGCACCCCTACCCTCTTAATTCCCTCCACACCCCCCTAAACCACTCCCTTGAGCCCCAAAACCCCTCTAGCCCTCCCCAGTCCCCTTAACTACCCCCAAACCCCACTGCAAATACTAAAGGCGTACACCCTAATGACCTCTGAGGCCCTTAAACCCCCCAAGCACTAAAGGAGTGCCCCAAGCTCTCAAAGCCCCCTTCCCCAAGCACTAAGGGAGCACCCACACCCCCCTAACCCCCTTTGCGTCCCCCCCAAACCACTCCCTTGAGCCCCAAAACCCCTCTAGCCCCCCCCAGGCCCCTTAATTACCCCCAAACCCCACTGCAAATACTAAAGGCGAACCCCTTAATGCCCTCTGAGGCCCTTAAACCCCCCCCAAACACTAAAGGAGTGCCCCAACCTCTCTAACCCCCCTTCCCCAAGCACTAAGGGAGCACCCCCACCCTTCTAACCCCCTCCGCACCCCCCCAAACCACTCCCTTGAACCCCAAAACCCCTCTAGCCCCGCCCCGGCCCCTTAACTACCCCCAAATCCCACTGCAAATACCAAAGACGAACCCCTTAATGCTCTCTGAGGCCCTTAAACCCCCCCCAAGTACTAAAGTACTGCCCCCAACCTTCCTAACCTCCCTCCCCCAAGCACTAAAGAAGCACTCCCACCCCCCTAACCTCCTCCACGCTCCCTCTAAACCACTCCCTTGAGCCCCAAAACCCCTCTAACCCCCCCCCAGTCCCCTTAACTACCCCCAAACCCCACTGCAAATACTAAAGGCGAACCCCTTAATGCCCTCTGAGACCCTTAAACCCCCCCCAAACACTAAAGGAGTGCCCCAACCTCTCTAACCCCCCTTCCCCAAGCACTAAGGGAGCACCCCCACACCCCTAACCTTTTCCACGCTCCCCCAAACCACTCCCTTGAGCCCCAAAACCCCTCTAGCTCCCCCAGTCCCCTCAACTACCCCCAAACCCCACTGCAAATACTAAAGGCGAACCCCTTAATGCCCTCCAAGACCCTTAAACCCCCCGTCAAGCACTAAAGAACAGCCCCAACCTCTCTAATCCTCTCCCAATCCATTTAACCCCCATCAAAATAAAACCTAAACCCTAAAACAGCCAAAAGGAGCCGCCCTACCCCCCTGACTCCCCCTTCCCCGAGCCCCCACGGGTGTCCCTGGCCCCTTCCCCCCTCACCAGTGTCACTGTCATCGTCGCCGCTGTCGCTGAGCGGCCGCAAGGGCGAGTGCAGGTCCTGGAAGTAGCGGTGCCCGCGCTCGCACTGCCACACGGCCGTGGTGTAGAGCCCCACCGAGGGGTCCAGCTCCGCCAGCCGCGGCTCGTAGGGGCAGCGCTGCCGGTGGTCCTCGTACCAGATCACCGCGTGCCGCAGGCAGTTCACGTTGCGGCGGCGCCCTGGGAAGGGAGAGGAGGTGGGGGGAGAAAGCTGCTGGCAGCCAGGAACCCCCCCTGCAGCCCCAACCCCTGCCCCAAGCTCCTAAATGATCCTCGCCTCACGCCTCAGCACCCTCAGCCCCTGCCCCAAGCCCCTAAATGACCCCTCAAGCTCCTAAATGACCCCCCTGACTTCCCACCGCCCTGAGACCCTGCCCAAAGCCCCTAAATGACCCCCCTGCAAGCCCCTAAATGACCCCCCCAACCTCCCACCACCCTCAGCCCCTGCCCAAAGCCCCTAAATGATCCCTCAAGCTCCTAAATGACCCTCCCCAAGCCCCTAAATAACCCCCCCAACTTCCCACCACCCTCAGCCCCTGCCCAAAGCTCCTAAATGACCCTCCCCAAGCCCCTAAATGACCCCCACGAGCTCCTAAATGACACCCCCCAGTTCCCACCATACTCAGCCCTTGCCCAAAGCCCCTAAATGACCCTCCCCAAGCCCCTAAATGACCCCTCAAGCTCCTAAATGACCCCTCAAGCTCCTAAATGACCCCCCCACTTCCCTCAGCCCCTGCCTAAAGCCCCTAAATGACCCTCCCCAAGCCCCTAAATGACCCCCCACTTCACACCATCCTCAACCCCTGCCTAAAGCCCCTAAATGACCCTCCCCAAGCCCCTAAATGACCCCCCCCACTTCCCACCATCCTCAACCCCTGCCTAAAGCCCCTAAATGACCCACCCCAAGCTACTAAATTACCCCTCAAGCTCCTAAATGACCCCACCACCACCCTCAGCCCCTGCCCAAAGCCCACAAATGACCCCTCAAGCTCCTAAGTGACCCTTCAAGCTCCTAAATGACCCCACCACCACCCTCAGCCCCTGCCCAAAGACCCTAAATGACCCTCCCCAAGCCCCTAAATGACCCCCCTAAATTCCCACCGCCCTCAGCCCCAGCCCAAAGCCCCTAAATGACCCCCACAAGCTCCTAAATGACCCCCCCCACTTCCCACCACCCTCAGCCCCTGCCCAAAGCCCCTAAATGACCCCTCAAGCTCCTAAGTGACCTCTCAAGCTGCTAAATGACCTCCCTGCTTCCCTCAGCCCCTGCCTAAAGCCCCTAAATGACCTCCCCCGGCTCCTAAATGACACCCCCTAGTTCCCACCATACTCAGCTCCTGCCCAAAGCCCCTAAATTACCCCCCCCAACTTCCCACCATCCTCAACCCCTGCCCCAAGCCCCTAAATAACCTCCCCCAGCTCCTAAATGACACCCCCCAGTTCCCACCATACTCAGCCCCTGCCCAAAGCCCCTAAATGACCCTCCCCAAGCTCCTAAATGACCCCTCAAGCTCCTAAATGACCCCCTCAACTTCCCACCACCCTCAGCCCCAGCCCAAAGCCCCTAAATGACCCTCCCCAAGCCCGCAAATGACCCACCCCAAGCTCCTAAATGACCCCCGCCACTTCCCACCATCCTCAACCCCTGCCTAAAGCCCCTAAATGACCCACCCCAAGCTCCTAAATGACCCCTCAAGCTCCTAAATGACCCCACCACCACCTTCAGCCCCTGCCCAAAGCCCCTAAATGACCCTCCCCAAGCCCCTAAATGACCCCCACAAGCTCCCACCACCCTCAGCCCCTGCCCAAAGCCCCTAAATGACCCACCCTCAGCTCCTAAATGACACCCCCACTCCCCACCCCCCTCAGCCCCTGCCCAAAGCTCCTAAGTGACCCCCCCAAAACTCCTAAATGACCCTCCCAACTCCCCACCCCCCTCAGCCCCTTCCCAAAGCCCCTAAATGACCCCCCTCCCAAGCCCACCACCCCAGCCATTGCCTGATCCCCCTTCCCCCCCCCACCCCCCCTCACTTTTTTTCCGTTTAGGCTTTTTCGGGATCTGCTCCCAGGGGTCCCTGCAGAGAGGGGAGGAGGTGCCCTGGGGACAAACCGGGGCTGGGGAGGAGGGGGAGCTGTTCCCCTGCTCCCCCAGCCCCACTCCGTTCACCCCCCTTCCCCTGCTCTCCTCTCCCCACCTCCCCGCCCCCAACCCCCTTCCTCTTGCCCCCCTTGCCCTGCTCCCACCCGACCCCTCCCCAACCCAGACCCTCGCTCCCCCCGCCCCCCAACCCCATTCCCCCAGCCCCACTCCCCTCTCCCCGCTCCCCCTGCTCCCCCAGCCCCACTCCCCTCTCCCCACTTACTCTGCTCCCCTCGACTGCTCCCCAACCCCGACCCCTGCTCCCCCAGCCCCACTTCCCCACTTCCCCAGCCCCACTCCCCTCAACCCTACTCCCCTCACCCCACTTACTCTGCTCCCCTCAACTGCTCCCCGACCCCCTCAGCCCCACTCCCCTCTCCCCCTGCTCCCCCAGCCCTGCTCCCCACTTCCCCCGCTCCCCCCAACTGCTCCCCAACCCCAAGCCCTGCTGCCCCCAGTCCACTTACTCCCCCCTCTCCCCGCTCCCCCTGCTCCCTTAGCCCCCCTCCCCTCACCCCACTCCCCCCAACCCTACTCCCCTCACCCCACTTACTCTGCTCCCTAACCCCGACCCCTGCTCCCCCAGCCCCACTCCCCTCTCCCCACTCCCCCCTCTCCCCCAGTCCCATTCCCCTCACCCCACTTAATCTGCTCCCCTCGACTGCTCCCCAACCCTGACTCCTGCTCCCCCCAGCCCCACTCCCCTCTCCCCACTCCCCCTGCTCCCCCAGCCCCACTCCCTCCAACCCTACTCCCCTCACCCCACTTCCCCCGCTCCCCTCGACTGCTCCCCAACCCCGACCCCCACTCCCCTCACTCCCCCAGCCCTACTCCCCTCTCCCCCTGCTCCCCACAACTGCTCCCCAACCCCGACCCCTGCTCCCCCAGCCCCACTCCCCTCCTCTCATCCCACTTACTCCGCTCCCCTCGACTACTCCTCGACCCCGACACCCCCAGCCCCACTCCCCCCAACCCTACTCCTCTCACCCCACTTACTCTGCTCCCCTCAACTGCTGCCCCAGCCCCTCTCCCCCCAACCCTACTCCCCTCACTCCACTTACTCTGCCCCCTCGACTGCTCCCCAACCCCACTCCCCTCTCCCCACTCCCCCCAACCCTACTCCCCTCACCCCACTTACTCTACCCCCTCGACTGCTCCCCAACCCCACTCACCTCTCCCCACTCCCCCTGCTCCCCTCTCCCCACTCCCCTCTCCCCTTCCTCCCCCAGCCCCACTCCCCTCTCCCCCCACTCCCCTCACCCCACTTACTCTGCTCCCCTCAACTGCTCCCCCAGCCCCACTCCCCTCTCCCCCTGCTCCCCCAGCTCCACTTCCCCTGCTCCCCCAGCCCCTCTCCCCTCATCCCCGGCCCCACTCCCCTCTCCCCACTCCCCCTGCTCCCCTCCCCGGCCCCGCCGCCCCCCCCGCGCCGCTCACCCGCGCCGCCCGGCGCGCTGCCCCCGCTCGAGCCCCAGCAGGTAGGCGGCCAGCTTGGCGTCGCTCCAGCCGCTGCGGCGGCGCAGCTCGACCCAGGGCCCGTGCGCCTCGCCCAGGTACACCCGCCGCACGTCGTACTTCTTCCGCGACTCCAGCCGCCGCCGGGCCCGGTCCGACTCCGTCAGCCGCGGCCTCCCCCGAGCCTTCCTCCCCCCCCCACCCTGCTCCGCCGCGGGGCCGGGGCCGCCGCAGCCCCCGGGCCCCCCGCAGCCCCCGGGCCCCGGGCCCCGCTCCGCCGCCGCGCTCATGCCGGGCCCGCCGCGCGCGCTGGGATGACGTCACTTCCCGTGGCGCGCTGGGATGACGTCACTTCCGTGACTCTTAAGAGGGGCGCATGCGCGGGGCGATCGCTTCCGCCAGGCCCGGCCCGGCCGCCCTCGCTGCGGCTGCTGCGCATGCGCGAAGCCCTGCCCGGCCCTCCCCCCTCCCCCAATCCCAGTGACAGCCCCCCCCGACCCCCCACGGGCACAAACAGACGCCCCCCCACTCCCCGACCCCCCCACGGGCACAAACAGGCACCCCCTGACCCCCCACGGATACAAACAGACGCCCCCCCCACTCCCTGACCCCCCCACTCCCTGACCCCCCCACGGGCACAGACACCCCCTGACCCCCCACGGGCACACACAGACACCCCCTGACCCCCCACGGGCACAAACAGACACCCCCTGACCCCCCCACGGGCACACACAGACACCCACCCACTCCCTGACCCCCCCACGGGCACAAACAGACACCCCTGACCCCCCCACGGCCACAAACAGGCACCCCCTGACCCCCCCACGGGCACAAACAGACACCCCCCTACTCCCCGACCCCCCCCGGACACACACAGACACCCCCTGACCCCCCACGGGCACACACAGACACCCCCCGACCCCCCCACAGGCACAAACAGACACCCCCCACTCCCCGACCCCCCCACGGGCACAAACAGGCACCCCCTGACCCCCCCACGGGCACAAACAGACACCCCCCCACACTCCCTGACCACCCCCGGACACACACAGACACCCCCTGACCCCCCCAGCCACAAACAGACACCCCCTGACCCCCCCACGGCACAAACAGACACCCCCCCACACTCCCTGACACCCCCCACGGCCACAAACAGGCACTCCCTGACCCCCACGGGCACAAACAGACACCCCCCCACACTCCCTGACCCCCCCCAGACACACACAGACACCCCTGACCCCCCCACGGGCACAAACAGACACCCCCCCACACTCCCTGACCCCCCCCGGACACACACAGACACCCCCTGACCCCCCCACGGGCACACACAGACACCCCCCCTCCAGGAGCAGCCCCCCCCATCCTTTTCCCTCGAACCACCCCCACACGTGTCCTTTTGCCCTCACCCCTCATCCTTTCACCCTCGCCCCCCCACTCTTTTCCCCTCGCCCCCCCCTCATCCTTTTGCCCTCACGCCCCCCCCTTTTGCCCTCACGCCCCCATCCTTTCGCCCTCCTCCCCATCCTCTCCCCCTCATCCTTTTACCCTCACCCCCCCTTTGCCCTCCCCCCATCCTCTCCCCCTCGCCCCCCCACATCCTTTTGCCCCCCCCACCCCGCAACGACATCCCTCCACCTCCATCTGCCCCCCCATTCCCCCCCCCTCCTCCAAAGACCCCCAAACCCCTCCCCTCCCCAGCACCCCTGACAGACGCGCCCCCCACTCTCTGCTGCGGCGACACCTCCTTTATTGGGGTCCCCCCCGTCGCCGAGGCTGTGGGGCTGGGGGGGCTCGAGCTGCGGGGGGGGGGGGCGCGGGGGCCCCGTCGGCCAGCGGAAGAGGACGGGGGTGCAGCCCAGGACGGGGTTCGTCGCCTGCAGCCCCGCGATCCACTTCCCCAGCGTGCGGCGATCGCCCGCGCCCCGCCATGCAGAGCGCGAAGACGGGTCCTTCCTCCACTGCGGGGTGGGGAAAAGGGGGGGGCTGAGGAGGGAGCGGCACGCAGGGGGTCCCCCAACTCCCCCGCCCTGCTGAACCCCCCCCCCCCAGCCTTACCCTCATCCACATCGAACTCGTCGTCGTCCCAGGGGCCGCGCTCCAGGTCCAGGTCGAGTTGCAGGGGGTAGTAGAGGCTGCGCTCCGGGTCTAGGGGTTCCTCCTGGGGGAGGGGGGGGCACGCAGTGTCCTCCTGTCCCAATGTCCTCCTGTCCCGCTGCCCCTGCATCCCCACACCCCCCTCATTCCTGCTGTCCCCATGTCCTTGCATCCCAGCGTCCTCACATCCCAATGTCCTCCTGTCCCTCTGTCCCTGCACCCCCACATCCTCCATTCCTGGTGACCCAATGTCCTTGCATCCCAGCGGCCTCCTGTCCCAATGTCCTCCTGTCCTGCTGTCCCTGCACCCCCACATCCCCCATTCCTGGTGACCCCATGTCCTCACATCCCAAGGTCCTCCTGTCCCGATGTCCTCCTGTCCCAATGTCCCTACATCCCCCCCTTGTCCTGCTGTCCCCATGTCCTCGCATCCCAGTGTCCTCCTGTCCTGACGTCCTTGTGTCCTTCTGTCCCTGCACCCCCACATCCCCCATTCCTGGTGTCCCTATGTCCTCACATCCCAGTGTCCTGTCCTGATGTCCTCCTGTCCCTATGTCCTCGTATCCCAGTGTCCTCCTGTCCCTCTGTCCCTGCACCCCCACATCCACCATTCCTGGTGTCCCCATGTCCTCGCATCCCAGTGTCCTCCTGTCCCTCTGTCCCTGCACCCCCACACCCTCCATTCCTGGTGTCCCTATGTCCTTGCATCCCAGTGTCCTGTCCTGACGTCCTCCTGTCCCAATGTCCTCGCATCCCCGTGTCCTCCTGTCCCAATGTCCTCCTTTCTCTCTGTCCCTGCACCCCCACATCCTCCATTCTTGGTGACTCCATGTCCTCACATCCCAGTGTCCTCCTGTCCCAATGTCCTTGCATCCCAGCGTCCTCCTGTCCCAATGTCCTCATGTCCCAATGTCGTTATGTCCTTCTGTCCCTGCACCCCCACATGCCCCATTCCTGGTGTCCCTATGTCCTCGCATCCCAGTGTCCTCCTGTCCCTCTGTCCCTGCATCCCCACATCCCCCATTCCTTGTGCCCCTAAGTCCTCGCATCCCAGTGTCCTGTCCTGATGTCCTCCTGTCCCAATGTCCTCACATCCCAGTGTCCTCCTGTCCCAATGTCCTTGCATCCCAGCGTCCTCCTGTCCCAATGTCCTCATGTCCCGATGTCCTCATGTCCTTCTGTCCCTGCATCCCCACATCCACCATTCCTGGCGTCCCTATGTCCTTGCATCCCAGTGTCCTCCTGTCCTGACATCCTTGTGTCCTTCTGTCCCTGCATCCCCACATCCCCCATTCCTGGTGTCCCCATGTCCTTGCATCCCAGTGTCCTGTCCTGACGTCCTCCTGTCCCTATGTCCTTGCATCCCAGTGTCCTCCTGTCCCAATGTCCTCCTGTCCTGCTGTCCCTGCACCCCCACATCCTCCATTCCTGGTGACCCCATGTCCTCGCATCCCAGCGTCCTCCTGTCCCGATGTCCTCCTGTCCCAATGTCCCTACATCCCCCCCCTTGTCCTGCTGTCCCCATGTCCTCGCATCCCAGTGTCCTCCTGTCCTGACGTCCTTGTGTCCTTCTGTCCCTGCACCCCCACATCCTCCATTCCTGGTGTCCCTATGTCCTCGCATCCCAGTGTCCTGTCCTGACGTCCTCCTGTCCCAATGTCCTCACATCCCAGTGTCCTCCTGTCCCTCTGTCCCTGCACCCCCACATCCTCCATTCCTGGTGTCCCCATGTCCTCGCATCCCAGTGTCCTCCTGTTCCTCTGTCCCTGCACCCCCACATCCTCCATTCCTGGTGACCCCATGTCCTTGCATCCCAGCGTCCTCCTGTCCCGATGTCCTCCTGTCCTGCTGTCCCTGCACCCCCACATCCCCCATTCCTGGTGACCCCATGTCCTCACATCCCAAGGTCCTCCTGTCCCGATGTCCTCCTGTCCCAATGTCCCTACATCCCCCCCCTTGTCCTGCTGTCCCCATGTCCTCGCATCCCAGTGTCCTCCTGTCCTGACGTCCTTGTGTCCTTCTGTCCCTGCACCCCCACATCCCCCATTCCTGGTGTCCCTATGTCCTCGCATCCCAGTGTCCTGTCCTGACGTCCTCCTGTCCCAATGTCCTCGCATCCCCATGTCCTCCTGTCCCAATGTCCTCCTTTCCCTCTGTCCCTGCACCCCCACATCCTCCATTCTTGGTGACTCCATGTCCTCACATCCCAGTGTCCTCCTGTCCCAATGTCCTCGCATCCCAGCGTCCTCCTGTCCCAATGTCCTCATGTCCCGATGTCCTCATGTCCTTCTGTCCCTGCACCCCTACATCCACCATTCCTGGCGTCCCTATGTCCTTGCATCCCAGCATCCTTGCATCCCAGTGTCCTCCTGTCCTGACATCCTTGTGTCCTTCTGTCCCTGCATCCCCACATCCCCCATTCCTGGTGTCCCCATGTCCTTGCATCCCAGTATCCTGTCCTGACGTCCTCCTGTCCCTATGTCCTCGCATCCCAGTGTCCTCCTGTCCCGATGTCCTCCTGTCCCTCTGTCCCTGCACCCCCACATCCTCCATTCCTGGTGACCCCATGTCCTCACATCCCAAGGTCCTCCTGTCCCAATGTCCCTACATCCCCCCCCTTGTCCTGGTGTCCCCATGTCCTCACATCCCAGCGTCCTCCTGTCCCGATGTCCTCCTGTCCCTCTGTCCCTGCACCCCCACATCCCCCATTCCTGGTGTCCCCATGTCCTTGCATCCCAGTGTCCTCCTGTCTCTCTGTCCCTGCAGCCCCACATCCTCCATTCCTGGACTCCAGGGGACTCACCCGCAGCTCGGGGGGCAGGGGGTCTCCCCGCAGGACGTAGTAACCGAGGCGGGTGCCGCGCAGCCAGAGCGGGAAGGGCCCCTCCACGAAGACGGGTCGGTTGGGGCCGTGTCGAGCCAGGAGCTCCTGCTGATCGGGGCTCTGGGCGCCTGCAGGGGGGAACAGCAACAGAGCTGGGGACCCCGAGCCCTCCGACACCCCGAGTTCCTCTGGAAGCCAGGGCTCCCGCGGTGCTCACCGATGATGTAGGGCTGGACGGAGCCCTCCTCGTCGCCCTCATCCGGCACCGGCCGCTGCGGGAGGGAGACGCTCAGCACCAGCCGCCCCGGGAACGCGGCAGCCTCGCAGGGTCAGGGGCCCCCAAGGGCTCCCGGGGGGCTGTAGAGGCAAAAGGGGCGCCAGCTGCACCCCCAGATCTGCACCCCCAGCTCCGCACCCCAGGGGCCTGGCCCTGTGCTCTCACATCCCCCACATCCTTGTGTTCTTCTATCTCGCTGTCCCCATGTCCTCGCATCCCCGTGATCTCGCATCCCAATGTCCTCCTGTCCTTCTGTCCCTGCATCCCCACATCCCCCATTCCTGGTGTCCCTATGTCCTTGCATCCCAGCGTCCTCCTGTCCCAATGTCCCTACATCCCCCGCCCCGTCCTGGTGTCCTCATGTCCTCGCATCCCAGCATCCTCCTGTCCTGACGTCCTTGTGTCCTGCTGTCCCTGCATCCCCACATCCCCCATTCCTGGTGTCCCTATGTCCTCGCATCCCAGTGTCCCCATGTCCTGATGTCCTCCTGTCCTGCACCCCCACATCCCCCATTCCTGGTGTCCCTATGTCCTCGCATCCCAGTGTCCCCATGTCCTGATGTCTTGTGTCCTGCCGTCCCTGCATCCCCACATCCCCCATTCCTAGTGTCCCCATGTCCTTGCATCCCAATGTCCTCCTGTCCCAATGTCCTCGCATCTGTGTCCTCCTGTCCCGATGTCCTTCTGTCCCTGCATCCCCACATGCCCCATTCCTGGTGTCCCTATGTCCTCGCATCCCAGTGTCCTCCTGTCCTGATGTCCTCGTGTCCTGCTGTCCCTACATCCCCACATCCCCCATTCCTGGTGTCCCTATGTCCTCGCATCCCAATGTCCTCCTGTCCCAATGTCCTCGCATCTGTGTCCTCCTGTCCCGATGTCCTTCTGTCCCTGCATCCCCACATGCCCCATTCCTTGTGTCCCCATGTTCTCGCATCCCAGTGTCCTCCTGTCCTGCTGTCCCTTCACCCCCACATCCCCCATTCCTGGTGTCCCCATGTCCTCGCATCCCAGCGTCCTCCTGTCCTGACATCCTTGTGTCCTGCTGTCCCTGCATCCCCCATTCCTGTCCCAATGTCCTCCTGTCCCAGTGTCCCTACATCCCCACATCCTCCATTCCAGGTGCCTCCATGTCCTCGCATCCCAGCATCCTCCTGTCCTGATGTCCTCCTGTCCTTCTGTCCCTGCATCCCCCATTCCTGGTGTCCCTATGTCCTCTCATCCCAGTGTCCTCCTGTCCTGACGTCCTTGTGTCCTGCTATCCCTGCATCCCCACATTCCCCATCCCTGTCCCAGTGTCCTCCTGTCCCAGTGTCCTCCTGTCCCAGTGTCCTTGGGTCCTCCTGTCCTGCACCCCCACATCCCCCATTCCTGGTGTCCCCATGTCCTTGTATCCCAGTGTCCCCATATCCTGACGTCTTGTGTCCTCCTGTCCCTGCATCCCCACATCCCCCATTCCTGGTGACTCCATGTCCTCACATCCCAGTGTCCTCCTGTCCCAATGTCATCATGTCCTGATGTCCCTGCATCCCCACATCCCCCGTTCCTGCTGTCCCCGCGTCCCCGTGTCCCCGTGTCACCTGGTAGACGGTGAGGCGTGCGTCGAGGTCCCCCGCGATGCGGCGCAGGGCGATGCGGGCGAGGGGCAGCCCGGGGGGGGGCAGCCGGGGGGGCAGCGGGTGGGGGTCCGCGTGGCGCAGCCGCGGCAGCCAGTACAGCATCCGCTGGCACTTCCGTACGGGGCGGCTGCGCGGCCCGAAGATCCCCAGCAGCAGGAACCGCGTCTCCGCGTCCGGCACCACGCCTGCCCGGGGACGGGGAGGGGGCGGAAACTGAGGGGCCTGAACCCCCAAAATCCCTCTGGGAGGGGACTCGGGGCAGGGGACACACGTGGGGGAGGTGTTAGGTATGAGAGGGGGGAAGTTTGGGGGTGTTAGGTATGAGAGGGGGGAAGTTTGGGGGTGTCAGGTATGAGGGGGTCAGGTTTGGGGGTGTCAGGTCGCTTGGGGGGGGCAGGTTTCAGGGAGCAGGTTTGCGGGTGTCAGGTATGAGGGGGGGCAGGTTTTGGGGGTTCGGGTCCGACGGGGGGTAGGTTTCAGGGGTGTTAGGTATGAGGACGGCAGGTTTAGGGGGGTCAGGTTTCAGGGGGCAGGTTTGGGGGTGTTAGGTATGAGGAGAGAGCAGGTTTCGGGGGATCAGGTTGCTTGGGGGGACAGGTTTGGGGGTGTCAGGTCTGAGGGGGGGCAGATTTAGGGGTTCAGGTCTGAGAGGGGGTAGGTTTCAGGGGTGTTAGGTATGAGGGTGGCAGGTTTGGGGGGTCAGGTTTCGGGGGGCAGGTTTGGGGGTGTTAGGTATGAGGAGGGAGCAGGTTTGGGGGGGTCAGGTCGCTTTGGGGGGGCAGGTTTCAGGGAGCAGGTTTGGGGGTGTCAGGTCTGAGGGGGGGCAGGTTTTGGGGGTGTCAGGTCTGAGGGGGGGTAGGTTTCAGGGGTGTTAGGTATGAGGGCGGCAGGTTTGGGGGGATCAGGTTTCGGGGGGCAGGTTTAGGGGTCTTAGGTATGAGGAGGGAGCAGGTTTGGGGGTGTCAGGTCGCTTGGGGAGGCAGGTTTCAGGGGACAGGTTTGGGGGTGTCAGGTCTGAGGGGGAACAGGGTTTTGGGAGTTCAGGTGCAAGCGGGAGTAGGTTTCAGGGGTGTTAGGTATGAGGGGGGCAGGTTTGGGGGGTCAGGTTTCAGGGGGCAGGTTTTGGGGGTGTTAGGTATGAGAGGGGGGCAGGTCTGGGGGCGTCAGGTCCATGGTGGGGGCAGGTTTGGGGGGATCAGGTGTGAGGTGGGGGGCAGGTTTGGGGGGGTCAGGTCCCAGGGGAGGCAGGTTTGGGGGGGTCAGGTATGAGGGAGGCAGGTTTGGGGGGGTCAGGTCCGAGGGGGGGGGACAGGTTTGGGGGGGGTCAGGTCCATGGGGGGGGGCAGGTTTGGGGGGTCAGGTCCATGGGGGGGGGCAGGTTTGGGGGGGTCAGGTCCGGGGGCTGGAGGTTTGGGGGGATCAGGTATGAGGGGGGCAGGTTTGGGGGGGTCAGGTCCGAGGAGGGGGGCAGGTTTGGGGGGATCAGGTATGGGGGGGGCAGGTTTGGGGGGGGGCAGGTTTGGTGGGGGGCAGGTTTGGTGGGGTCAGGTCCATGGGGGGGGCAGGTTTGTGGGGTCAGGTCCATGGGGGTGTAGCTTTGGGGCTGTCAGGTATGGGGGGGGGGCAGGTTTGGGGGGGATCAGGTATGTGGGGGGCAGGTTTGGGGGGGTCAGGTCCGGGGGCTGGAGGTTTGGGGGGATCAGGTATGGGGGGGGCAGGTTTGGGGGGGATCAGGTATGGGGGGGGCAGGTTTGCGGGGATCAGGTATGAGGGGGGGCAGGTTTGGGGGCGTCAGGTCCATGGGGGGGGCAGTTTGGGGGTGTTAGGCGTGAGGGGGACAGGCTGAGGGGGTCAGGGGGACACCCCCCCCCCCAGGCTCTCACCGTATCGCTCCATCTGCTCGAGGACCTGGAGGCCGCACTCCTGCTGCCTCGGGAAGGGCGCGAGCATCCTCTGCACGGGCCCCCGCGGCACCCAGGGCCCCCGGGGAAGCAGCCGCAGCAGCCGGTTGTAGGCCTCGCGCTGCCGCTCCACCCCCAGCGCCGGCATCGCCGCCAGCGCCGCCTCCACCAGCTCCAAGCGCCCCACGCGCCGCCCCGGCGCCCGCTCCAGCTCCGCCAGCGCCGCCGCGAAGGCCGCGGGACCCCGTGCCGCCGCCTCCTCCTCTCCTTCCTCCGCCTCCTCCGCCTTCTCCTGCCGCTGCCCCGGCGCCCCCCGCACCTTCGGGACCCCGCAGAGCCCCCGGGCCCAGCCCAGCCCCGCGGCCGCCGCGCGGCACCGAGCACCGACCGCGGCCGCCGCCATGACAGCCGGCCAGGCGCGCGCGGAGCGCTTCCGGGTCAGGGGGTGGGGGGGGGGGGGGCCGCGCGACCCCCTTCCTGCGCGTCGTGATTGGCTGCGGAGGGGGCGGGGCCGGAAACGGGGCGCTGTGATTGGCGGGGGCGGGGCCAGGAGAGTGAGGGGGCGGGGCCTGGACGATGATTGGCAGGGGTGGGACCCGCGCTTTGATTAAAGGGGCGTGGTCATGAGAATAAGGGGCGTGGCCTGCGCGGTGTTTGGCGGGGTGGGCCCGTGCTCTGCTTTTAGGGGGGCGTGGCCAAGGCAGTGAGGGGGCGTGGTCTTTGTGGTGATAGGCGGGGCCAGAGCGCTGATGGGACGTGGTCATAAGGCTAAGAGGCGTGGTCATTATAATAAGGGGGCGTGGCCTGTAGGTGATTGGCTGCAGCAGGACCTATGTGCTGATAGGCGGGGGCGTGGCCAAGGCAGTGAAGGGGCGTGGCCTTTATGGTGATTGGCAGGGCCAGAGCGCTGATGGGGGCGTGGCCATGATGATAAGGGGGCGTGGTTTGCATGGTGATTGGCAGGGGTGGGACCTGTGCTCTGCTTTAAAGGGGGCGTGGCCATGTGAATAAGGGGGCGTGGCCTGCACGGTGATTGGCAGGAGCAGGCCCGTGCTCTGCTTAAAGGGGGCGTGGCCAATGCAGCGAAGGGGCGTGGCCTTTATGATGGTGGGCGTGGTCATAGCGCTGATGGGGCGTGGCCATGATGGTAAGGGGCGTGGCCTGTGCTGTGATTGGCAGGGGTGGGACCCGTGCTCTGCTTTAAGGGGCGTGGCCAAGGCAGTGAAGGGGCGTGGTCTTTGTAGTGATGGGCGGGGTCAGAGCGTTGATGTGGGCGTGGCCGTGAGAATAGGGGGCGTGGCCTGTGCTGTGATTGGCAGGGGGTGGGACACATGCTCTAGTTTAAAGGGGGCGTGGCCAATGCAGCGAAGGGGCGTGGCCTGCGCGCTGATTGGCAGGGGTGGGCCCCGTGCTCTGCTTTAAGGGGGCGTGGCCAATACAGTGAAGGGGCGTGGCCTTTATAGTGATGGGTGGGGGCAGAGTGCTGTTGGGGCAAAGCCGTGAGAATAAGGGGGCGTGGCCTATGATGATTGGCTGCAGCAGGACCTATGTGCTGATAGGCGGGGGCGTGGCCAAGGCAGTGAAGGGGCGTGGCCTTTATGGTGATTGGCGGGGCCAGAGTGAGGATGGGGGTGGCCATGTGAATAAGGGGACGTGGCCTGCACGGTGATTGGCAGGGGTGGGAACCGTGCTCTGCTTTAAGGGGGCGTGGCCAATGCAGTGAAGGGGCGTGGCCTTTATAATGGTGGGCGTGGTCATAGCGCTGATGGGGCGTGACCATGATGGTAAGGGGCGTGGCCTGTGCTGTGATTGGCAGGGGTGGGACCCATGCTCTGCTTTTAAGGGGGCGTGGCCAATGCAGTGAAGGGGCGTGGTCTTTGTAGTGATGGGCGGGGTCAGAGCGTTGATGTGGGCGTGGCCGTGAGAATAGGGGGCGTGGCCTGTGCTGTGATTGGCAGGAGGTGGGACACGTGCTCTGGTTTAAAGGGGGCGTGGTCAAGGCAGCGAAGGGGCGTGGCCTGCGCGCTGATTGGCAGGGGTGGGCCCCGTGCTCTGCTTTAAGGGGCGTGGCCAGGGCAGTGAAGGGGCGTGGCCTTGGTGGCGATGGGCGTGGCCTGCGCGGTGATTGGCGGGGGGGCTGCAGGGGTTCCCCGTGACGTCACCGCGGGTCGGTCCCAGCCGAGGCCGCGGTGACGTCAGAGCCCGGGGTCGCGGCTATAAATGGAAACGGCCACGGGCTGCGGGGGGGGAGGGGGGGGGGCGCATTCCCCGCCCGTGACGAAGCGCCCCTCCCCCAGAGGGCCGAGCCCGTGACGTCACGGGGGGGGTGAGAGTAAGGGTGTCCCAAACAGAGACATCCCCCCCGGGGATAGGGGGGACCCCGAGTTTGGGGGGCGGGAGGGGGGGCAGAGAGGAGAGGGGACAGAGGGACAGGGGGGATGGACAGAGGGACAGGGGGGATGGACAGAGGGACAGGGGGGGATGGACATGGGGACAGGAGTGGGGACAGAGGGACGGGGGAGATGGACAGAGGGACAGGGGGATGGACAGAGGGACGGGGGGGATGGACAGAGGGACGGGGGAGATGGACAGAGGGACGGAGGGGATAGACAGAGGGACGGGAGTGGGGACAGAGGGACAGGGGGGATGGACGGAGGGACGGGGGGGATGGACATGGGGACAGGAGTGGGGACAGAGGGACGGGGGAGATGGACAGAGGGACGGGGGGATGGACAGAGGGACAGGGGGATGGACAGAGGGACGGAGGGGATGGACAGAGGGACGGGAGTGGGGACAGAGGGACAGGGGGGATGGACAGAGGGACGGAGGGACGGGGGGAGTGGACATGGGGACAGGAGTGGGGACAGAGGGACAGGGGAGATGGACAGAGGGACAGGGGGGATGGACAGAAGGACAGGGGGATGGACAGACGGGAGTGGGGACAGAGGGATGGGAGTGGGGACAGAGGGACAGGGGGGATGGACAGAGGGACGGGGGAGTGGACATGGGGACAGGAGTGGGGACAGAAGGACGGGGGCATGGACAGAGGGACAGGGGGGATGGACAGAAAGACGTGGGGATGGACAGAGGGACAGGAGGGATGGACAGACGGGAGTGGGGACAGAGGGACGGGGGGATGGACAGAGGGAAGAGGGACAGAGGGACGGGGGGAGTGGACATGGGGACAGGAGTGGGGACAGAGGGACGGGAGACGGAGGGACAGGGGGACGGGGGAGATGGACAGACGGGAGTGGGGACAGAGGGACGGGGGGATGGACAGAGGGACAGGGGGGATGGACAGAGGGACGGGAGTGGGGAAAGAGGGATGGGAGTGGGGAAAGAGGGACGGGGGAGATGGACAGAGGGACAGGGGGGATGGACAGAGGGACAGGGGGGATGGACAGAGGGACGGAGGGGATGGACAGAGGGACAGGGGGGATGGACAGAAAGACGTGGGGATGGACAGACGGGAGTGGGGACAGAGGGACATGGGGGGATGGACAGAGGGACAGGGGATAGGAGGGATGGACAGGAGTGGGGACAGCGGGCTGGACAGAGGGATGGGGACAGAGGGACAGGAGTGGGGACAGAGGGATGGACAGAGAGATAAGAAGGACGGCCAGACAGCCGGGGGACCGGGAAGGGACGAAGAAGAGGAAAGGGGGGCTCCCCCCGCGCCCCACCCCATCCCCGGGATCCCCTCTAAATGTGGAAAAAGTGACGTCACCCCCCGCCCCGATGACGTCACGGGGCACGCGGCGCCCATTGGCCGGGGTGGGGGGGGGGGGCCCGGCCCGGGGGGGGCGTGGGTGGGGGGGGCTGAGCCCCCCGCCGACTTTTAAAAGTGGCGGCGGCGGGCGGGGACCGGGACGAGGACAGCGGGGACCAACCGCCCCGACCCGCCGGGACCGCACCGGGACCCCCCCCCCCCCAGCACCGGGACACCGGGAACCCCCCCAGCACCGGGACCCCCCCCAGCACCGGGAACACCCCCAGCACCGGGACCCCCTACGCGCACCGGGACCCCCCCCCCAGCACCGGGACACCGGGAACCCCCCCAGCACCGGGACCCCCTACGCGCACCGGGACCCCCCCCAGCACCGGGACACCGAGAATCCCAGCACCGGGACCCCCACTACGAGCACCGGGACACCGGGAACCCCCCCAGCACCGGGACACCGGGATCCCCCAGCACCGGGAACCCCCCCAGCACCGACCTACCGGGACCCCCCCCAACACCGGGACCCTCCCAGCACCGGGACACCGAGAATCCCAGCACCGGGACCCCCCCCTACCCGCACCGGGACCCCGGGACTCCCAGCACCGGGACCCCCCCTACCAGCACCGGGACCCTCTGCCCGCACCGGGACCCCGGGACTCCCAGCACCGGGACCACTAGGACCCCCCCCGCTTCTCCCAGCACCGGGACCCCCCCCCCCCGCCATGTCCAACGCGCATTTCAACCGGGGCCCGGCGTACGGGCTGTCGGCCGAGGTGAAGAACAAGGTGCGAGGGGCTGAGAGGGACCGGGGGGCACCGGGGGGGGGGTTATTGGGGGGAGGGGGGGGGCAATGGGGGAGCAGAGCCCGGGGGGGAAGGGGGGGGGGGGGGTAGGGCCGGGAGCTGTCCCTGGTGCTGCCCGGGGCGGGGCGGGGGGCACCTGGATTGTGGGGTTCCCTGGGGGGGGGGCAGCTGGATTGTGGGGTTCCCTTAGAGGGGGAGCAGCTGGATTGTGGGGTTCCTGTAGAGGGGGAGCAGCTGGATTGTGGGGTTCCCTTAGAGGGGCAACAGGATTGTGGGGTTCCCTTGTGGGGGGGGGGCACCTGGATTGTGGGGTTCCCGTGGAGGGGGCAACAGGATTGTGGGGTTCCCGTGGAGGGGGGGGCACCCGGATTGTGGGGTTCTCTTGGAGGGGGGAGCAGCTGGATTGTGGGGTTCCTTGGGAGGGGCAACAGGATTGTGGGGTTCCCGTGGAGGGGGGGGCACCCGGATTGTGGGGTTCCCGTGGAGGGGGGCACCTGCATTGTGGGGTTCTCTTGGAGAGGGGGGCACCTGGATTGTGGGGTTCCCTGGGGGGGGGCATCTGGATTGTGGGGTTCCCTTGGAGGGGGGGGCACACGGATTGTGGGGCTCCCTGGGAGGGGCAACAGGATTGTGGGGTTCCCGTGGAGGGGGGGCACACGGTTTGTGGGGTCTCCTCGTTGGTGGGGGGGGGTGATGAGCACCGAGACCCTTTGGTCCCCTCGGGAGGGGCGGGGGGGGGGGGGCGACACCCGGACACGAGGATCCCTCTGGCACCTGGATCCCCTCTGAGGCGGGGGGGGGCACAAGAATAGGGGGTCCCCTTCTTGGAGGGGGGGGCACACACACTCAGACGCCTGGATCCCCTCTAGGGGGGGGCACCCGGACATCAGAGTCCCTTTTTTTTTTAGGGGGGGGGTGAGGGACACTGGGGGGGGGGGGAACTGGTCCCCCGGGGTCCCTCCGGCCGTGCCTCAGTTTCCCCGTGGGTGATGGAGGGGAGGGAAGGGTTAAGGCTGGGGGGGGGTCCCGGGGGTTGGAGGGGTGGGGGGGGAAGATGCGGTGTCCCGGGGGGGCCCCGCCGCCCCCGGCCCCGCCGTGATCCCTTATAAGGCTCGGGCGCACGGCGGCGGGGGGGGGCGGCTCGGCCCGGGGCTATATATGGACAACGGCTCAGCCGGGGGGGCGGGACAGGAGTGAGGGGGGGGGGGCTCCCTGCTCTGCTGCCCCCCCCCCCTCACCCCCCCATCACCCCCCCTGGCTGCCTGGCACGGGCACCCCCTGCCCGCCCCACCCCCCCAACCCCTAGGACTGACACCCCCCCCCCCCAGGACAGACCCCCCACCCCAGGACTGACCCCCCCCCCGGGACCCCCTGACCACGTCCCCCCCGACCCCATGTCCTCCTGCTGATGGTGTCACCCGGGACCCCCCCCCCCCGATGATGCCTCCTGTCCCCATGTCTTGCTAACAATGCCCCCCCCCCCAATCTGATGTGTCCCCATGTCCCTCTGACGGTGTCCCCTGGGTCCCCACCTCCTGCTGATGGTGCCACTCATGTCCCACTGATGATGTCCCCGTCCCCTCTGTCCCCACTGTCCCTCATGTCCCCATATCTCACTGCCAACACCCCTCCTGTCCCTCTGAGGGTGTCCCCTGTGTCCCCACGTCCTGCTGAGGGTGTCACCTCTGTCACTTGTGTCCTACGTCCCACTGAGGGTGTCCCTCCTGTTCATCCTCCCATGTCCCACTGATGATGTTCTCTGTCCCCAATGTCCCACTGACACTGTCCCTCATGTCCCTCTGATGGCGTCCCCACCTTCTGCTGATGGTCCCACTGACGATGTCCCCATCCCCTCTGTCCCCTCCTGTCCCTCTGACGGTGTCCCCTGTGTCCCCATCTCCTGCTGATGGTGCCACCTATATCCCACTGATGATGTCCCCATCCCCTCTGTCCCTCTGATGGTGTCCCCTGTGTCCCCATGTCCCACCGAGGGTGTCCCCTGTCCCCATATCTCACTGCCAACACCCCTCCTGTCCTTCTGATGGTGTCCCCATCTCCTGCTGGTGGTGCCACCTATGTCCCACTGACGATGTCCCCATCCCCTCTGTCCCCATTGTCCCTCTGATGGTGTCCCCTATGTCCCCATGTCCCACCGAGGGTGTCCCCTGTCCCCATATCTCACTGCCAACACCCCTCCTGTCCTTCTGATGGTGTCCCCATCTCCTGCTGATGGTGCCACCTATGTCCCACTGACGATGTCCCCATCCCCTCTGTCCCCATTGTCCCTCTGATGGTGTCCCCTATGTCCCCATGTCCCACTGAGGTTGTCCCCTGTCCCCATATCGCACTGCCAACACCCCTCCTGTCCTTCTGATGGTGTCCCCATCTCCTGCTGATGGTGCCACCTATGTCCCACTGCTGATGTCCCCATCCCCTCTGTCCCCATTGTCCTTCTGAGGGTGTCCCCCGTGTCCCCATCTCCTGCTGCTGATGTCCCCATCCCCTCTGTCCCCCTCCTCGCCCCCAGCTGGCACAGAAGTACGACCCCCAGCGGGAACGGGAGCTTCGTGCTTGGATCGAGGGCACCACCGGCCGCCGCATTGGGGACAACTTCATGGACGGGCTCAAGGACGGCGTCATCCTCTGCGAGTAAGACCCCGACCCTGACCCTGACCCGCCCTTGGGGACCACGGCCCGACCTTGACCTTGGCCGGAGCCCAGGAGCTCAACCCAACCTTGACCTCAGGCTCATCAACAAGCTGCAACCCGGCTCCGTGCAGAAGGTGAACGAACCCGTCCAGAACTGGCACAAGGTGAGGGGTTGACCCCAATTTGGGGGTTTGGGGGGGGCTTGGGGAGTGGGGGTCAAGGTCACGGACCCATCTGTGCGCAGCTGGAGAACATTGGGAACTTCCTCCGGGCCATCACGCGCTACGGGGTGAAGCCCCACGACATCTTCGAGGCCAACGACCTCTTCGAAAACACCAACCACACGCAGGTCCAGTCCACCCTCATCGCCCTCGCCAGCCAGGTGACCCTCCCGGGGGGGGACACGGGGGCTCTGGGAGGAGAAACTGGGGGTCCTTAGAGGTGGCTGGAGTTCCCTTGGGGAGGAGCTGGGGGTCCTCAGGGGGGAACCAGGGATTCTTGGGGGTCTTTGGGGGCAAGATGAGGGTCCTCAGGGGGGAAACTGGGGGTTCTTGGGAGTCTGGGGGGGAAGATGAGGGTCCTCAGGGGTAGCTGTGGGTTCTTGGGGGTCTTCGTGGGGAAGATGAGGGTCCTCAGGGGGAGATGGAAGTTCTTATAGGGGAAACTAGGGGTTCTTGGGAGTCTTTGGGGGGAAGATGAGGGTCCTTGGGGGGAAACTGGGGGTTCTTGGGAGTCTAGGGGGAAGATGAGGGTCCTCAGGGGTAGCTGTGGGTTCTTGGGGGTCTTTGTGGGGAAGATGAGGGTCCTCGGGGGAGATGGAAGTTCTTATAGGGGAAACTAGGGGTTCTTGGGAGTCTTTGGGGGGAAGATGAGGGTCCTCAGAGGGAGATGGAAGTTCTCAGAGGGGGAACTGGGGGTTCCTGGAAGTCCTCGGGGAGAAGATGAGGGTCCTCAGGGTGAGATGGAAGTTCTTATGGGGGAAACCAGGGGTTCTTGGGAGTCTTCAGGGGGACTCTGGGGGTCCTCAGGGGGAGATGGAAGTTCTCAGGGGGGGAACTGGGGGTTCTTGGGAGTCTTTGGGGGGAAATTGGGGGTTCTTGAGAGTCTTCGGGGGGAAGATGAGGGTCCTTGGGGGGGAAACTGGGGGTTCTTGGGAGTCGGGGGGGGAAGATGAGGGTCCTCAGGGGTAGCTGTGGGTTCTTGGGGGTCTTCGTGGGGAAGATGAGGGTCCTCAGAGGGAGATGGAAGTTCTTAGAGGGGGAACTAGGGGTTCTTGGGAGTCTTTGGGGGGAAGATGAGGGTCCTTGGGGGGAAACTGGGGGTTCTTGGGAGTCTAGGGGGAAGATGAGGGTCCTCAGGGGGAGATGGAAGTTCTCAGAGGGGGAACTGGGGGTTCCTGGGAGTCCTCGGGGAGAAGATGAGGGTCCTCAGGGTGAGATGGAAGTTCTTATGGGGGAAACTAGGGGTTCTTGGGAGTCTTCAGGGGGAATCTGGGGGTCCTCAGGGGGAGATGGAAGTTCTCAGGGGGGGAACTGGGGGTTCTTGGGAGTCTTTGGGGGGAAATTGGGGGTTCTTGAGAGTCTTCGGGGGGAAGATGAGGGTCCTTGGGGGGGAAACGGGGGGTTCTTGGGAGTCGGGGGGGAAGATGAGGGTCCTCAGGGGTAGCTGTGGGTTCTTGGGGGTCTTCGTGGGGAAGATGAGGGTCCTCAGAGGGAGATGGAAGTTCTTAGAGGGGGAACTGGGGGTTCTTGGGAGTCTTTGGGGGGAAGATGAGGGTCCTTGGGGGGAAACTGGGGGTTCTTGGGAGTCTAGGGGGAAGATGAGGGTCCTCAGAGGGAGATGGAAGTTCTCAGAGGGGGAACTGGGGGTTCCTGGGAGTCCTCGGGGAGAAGATGAGGGTCCTCAGGGTGAGATGGAAGTTCTTATGGGGGAAACTAGGGGTTCTTGGGAGTCTTCAGGGGGAATCTGGGGGTCCTCAGGGGGAGATGGAAGTTCTCAGGGGGGGAACTGGGGGTTCTTGGGAGTCTTTGGGGGGAAATTGGGGGTTCTTGAGAGTCTTCGGGGGGAAGATGAGGGTCCTTGGGGGGGAAACTGGGGGTTCTTGGGAGTCGGGGGGGGGGGAAGATGAGGGTCCTCAGGGGGAACTGGGGGTTCCTGGGAGTCCTCGGGGAGAAGATGAGGGTCCTCAGGGGGAGATGGAAGTTCTTATAGGGGAAACTAGGGGTTCTTGGGAGTCTTTGGGGGGAAGATGAGAGTCCTTGGGGGGAAACTGGGGGTTCTTGGGAGTCTAGGGGGAAGATGAGGGTCCTCAGGGGTAGCTGTGGGTTCTTGGGGGTCTTTGTGGGGAAGATGAGGGTCCTCAGGGGGAGATGGAAGTTCTTATAGGGGAAACTAGGGGTTCTTGGGAGTCTTTGGGGGGAAGATGAGGGTCCTCAGAGGGAGATGGAAGTTCTCAGAGGGGGAACTGGGGGTTCCTGGGAGTCCTCAGGGAGAAGATGAGGGTCCTCAGGGTGAGATGGAAGTTCTTATGGGGGAAACCAGGGGTTCTTGGGAGTCTTCAGGGGGAATCTGGGGGTCCTCAGGGGGAGATGGAAGTTCTCAGGGGGGGAACTGGGGGTTCTTGGGAGTCTTTGGGGGGAAATTGGGGGTTCTTGAGAGTCTTTGGGGGGAAGATGAGGGTCCTTGGGGGGGAAACTGGGGGTTCTTGGGAGTCGGGGGGGGGAAGATGAGGGTCCTCAGGGGTAGCTGTGGGTTCTTGGGGGTCTTCGTGGGGAAGATGAGGGTCCTCAGAGGGAGATGGAAGTTCTTAGAGGGGGAACTGGGGGTTCTTGGGAGTCTTCAGGGGGAAGATGAGGGTCCACAGGGGTAGCTGGGGGTCCCTGAGGGTCCTCAGGGTGCGGCTGGGAGTCCCAGCAAGGGGGGCCCCCGTTCCCTCAGAGGATCAGCCACGTGCAGGTCCCACCGTGGGGGCAAAGACGAGGGGCTTGGGTGGTATTTGAGGTGTCGGGGAAGCCCGGGGGCTGTTTGGGGGCTCTCTCCTGGGGAAAGCGGGGGGTGCACACAGCCCAAACCCTGGGGTCTCGCTCAGGCCAAGACGAAGGGGAACAACGTGGGCTTGGGGGTGAAGTACGCGGAGAAGCAGCAGCGACGTTTCCATCCCGAGAAACTGCGTGAGGGCAGGAACATCATCGGGCTCCAGGTGCCATGGTGGTGGGGTGGGGGGGGGGGGTGCGGGGTTTGGGGGGGACACACAGTGCTGGGAACACTCATCCCTGTCCCCCCCAACTCCTCCTCCTCAGATGGGCACCAACAAGTTCGCCAGCCAGCAGGGAATGACGGCGTACGGGACGCGGCGGCACCTCTACGACCCCAAACTGGGGACGGATCAGCCCCTGGACCAGGCCACCATCAGCCTCCAGATGGGCACCAACAAGGGGGCCAGCCAGGTAGGGGGGGGCTCCGGGGGGGAAAAGGGGTCCCGGGGACACCGAGGGCAAGGGAAAAGGGACCCCACATCGAGCTGGGGACAAGGGGACACACAGAGGGATGCTGCCGGCCACGGGGACCCCGATGTCCTGGGTCCATAGGGAAAGGGACCTGGAGAGAGGGGGTCAGGGAGACCCTGTGATGGGCTTGGGGGGGAAAACAGGGGTTCCCAAGGGCCCCAAGACGGGGTTCCCTACGGGGCACAGAGCCTTCAGGAGGACAAGGGACATGCTGGTCCCTTGGGGAGGATGGGGTGGGACCTCCAGCTCCATCAAGGAGGCTGCGGGATCCCCGAAGGAGGATGGGGACCCCTCAGGAGCGCAGAGGGAGGACCAGGGGACCCCACATCAAGCTGGGGGGACACACAGGCATGCTGCCGGCCACAGGGACCCTGATGTCCTGTGTCCATAGGGAAAGGGACCTGGAGAGAGGGGGTCAGGGAGACCCTGTGATGGGCTGGGGGAGGGAAACAGGGGTTCCCAAGGGCCTCAAGACGGGGTTCCCTGAGGGGCATGGAGCCTTCAGGAGGACAAGGGATGTCCTGGTTGCTTGGAGTGGATGGTGTGGGACCTCCAGCTCCATCAAGGAGGCTGCGGGATCCCCGAAGGAGGATGGGGACCCCTCAGGAGCGCAGAGGGAGGCCCAGGGGACCCCACATCGAGCTGGGGGGACACACAGGGATGCTGCCAGCCACAGGGACCCTGATGTCCTGTGTCCATAGGGAAAGGGACCTGGAGAGAGGGGGTCAGGTAGACCCTGTGATGGGCTGGGGGGGAAACAGGGGTTCCCCAAGAACGGGTTCCCAAAGAAGGCTGAGGAGCACGGACCCTTCAGGAGGACAAGGGACATGCTGGTCCCTTGGAGAGGACGGAGTGGGACCTCCAGCTCCATCAAAGGAGGCTGCGGGATCCCTGAAAGAGGACAGGGACCCCTCAGGAGCACAGAGGGAGACCCAGGGGACCCCACATCAAGCTGGGGGGACACACAGGGATGCTGCCGGCCACAGGGACCCCGATGTCCTGGGTCCATAGGGAAAGGGACCTGGAGAGAGGGGGTCAGGGAGACCCTGTGATGGGCTGGGGGAGGGAAACAGGGGTTCCCAAGGGCCTCAAGACGGGGTTCCCTGAGGGGCATGGAGCCTTCAGGAGGACAAGGGATGTCCTGGTTGCTTGGAGTGGATGGTGTGGGACCTCCAGCTCCATCAAGGAGGCTGCGGGATCCCAGAAGGAAGATGGGGACCCCTCAGGAGCGCAGAGGCAGGACCAGGGGACCCCACATCAAGCTGGGGGGACACACAGGGATGCTGCCGGCCACAGGGACCCCGATGTCCTGGGTCCATAGGGAAAGGGACCTGGAGGGAGGGGGTCAGGGAGACCCTGTGATGGGCTGGGGGGGGAACAGGGGTTCCCCAAGAACGGGTTCCCAAAGAAGGCTGAGGAGCACGGACCCTTCAGGAGGACAAGGGACATGCTGGTCCCTTGGGGAGGACGGGGTGGAACCTCCAGCTCCATCAAGGAGGCTGCGGGATCCCTGAAAGAGGACAGGGACCCCTCAGGAGCGCAGAGGGAGGCCCAGGGGACCCCACAGGACCCCTCAGGAGCGCAGAGAGAGGCCCAGGGGACCCCACAGGACCCCTCAGGAGAGCAGAGGGAGGCCCAGGGGCCCCCTCCCCAGCGCTGCCCCTGCCCCAGGCGGGGATGACGGCGCCGGGGACCAAGCGGCAGATCTTCGAGCCGGCCCTGGGCATGGAGCGCTGCGACACGCTGACCATCGGGCTGCAGATGGGCAGCAACAAGGGCGCCTCGCAGCAGGGCATGACGGTTTACGGGCTGCCGCGCCAAGTCTACGACCCCAAGTACTGCGGCGGCCCCGACCTGCTGGGCGAGGACGGCCTCGACGCCTTCTACAACTCCCAGTAGCCACCGGCCGCCAGCCGCTTGCCCCACCGCACCCGCCCCGCACCGGCCGCACCGCCGCCCCCGGCTCGACCGCGGCGTGGGGGGCTCGCGCTGTGGCCCCCCCCACAACCTCGGCCGAGCCACCGAGGCACAATAAATCCCACACGCAAAGCTGAGTGCGGCTCTGGGGCGGGGGACAAGGAGGGGACAAGAGCGAGAATGAGGCACGGGGGGGACAGGGATGGGGACACT
The DNA here is from genome assembly GCF_032191515.1 of Phaenicophaeus curvirostris. Taxonomy (NCBI): domain Eukaryota; kingdom Metazoa; phylum Chordata; class Aves; order Cuculiformes; family Cuculidae; genus Phaenicophaeus; species Phaenicophaeus curvirostris. The sequence continues at coordinate 298,049 of NW_027206748.1, forward strand.
GAGGCACGCGGCTGGGGGACAGGGATGGGGACGCCGAGGCACAGGGGGCACAGGGATGGGGACGCTGAGGCACGGGGGGGACAGGGATGGGGACGCTGAGGCACGGCGGGGTACAGGGATGGGGACGCCGAGGCACGGGGGGGACAGGGATGGGGACACTGAAGCACAGGGGGGTACAGGGATGGGGACGCCAAGGCACGGGGGGGACAGGGATGGGGACACTGAAGCACAGGGGGGGACAGGGATGGGGACACTGAAGCACGGGGGGGGGGACAGGGATGGGGACGCCGAGGCACGGGGTGGGGGACAGGGATGGGGACGCCGAGGCACGGGGTGGGGGACAGGGATGGGGACGCCGAGGCACGGGGTGGGGGACAGGGATGGGGACGCCGAGGCACGGGGTGGGGGACAGGGATGGGGACGCCGAGGCACCGGGGGGGACAGGGATGGGGACGCCGAGGCACGGGGGGGACAGGGATGGGGACGCCGAGGCACGGGGGGGACAGGGATGGGGACGCCGAGGCACGGGGGGGACAGGGATGGGGACGCCGAGGCACAGGGTGGGACAGGGATGGGGACATTGAGGCACGGGGGGGGACAGGGATGGGGACACACATCCTCCCAGATCCCCCAGGTCCCTGCATGTCACCCCAAAACCCACACACGTCCCTGCATGTCCCCATGTGTCCCCCCCAGGTCCCTGCATGATGCTCCAGACCCCACACACGTCCCTGCATGTCCCCACGTGTCCCCCCAGGTCCCTGCATGTCACCCAGACCCCACACATGACCCTGCATGTCCCCCAGGTCCTTGCATGACACCTCAGACCCCACACACGTCCCTGCACGTCCCCACGTGTCCCCCGAGGTCCCTGCGTGTCCCCCCAGGTCCCTGCACGATGCCCCAGACCCCACACACGTCCCCATGTGTCCCCCCAGGCCCCTGCATGACATCCCAGACCCCACACACGTCCTTGCACGTCCCCACGTGTCCCCCCAGGCCCCACACGTCCCCCCACGTGTCCCCCCGGGTCCCCCACGTCCCTCGCTGTGCCACAAACACAGGCACGGAGCCCGGCGCAGCCTCGTTTATTCGAGGCCGGCGCTGCTGAACCTGCATCTCCCGGCAGCTCCGGGTGGGGACGAGGCCCAGCAGGGCCAGGGGAGCCCCCCTCCCCGGCTCCCCCCGCCCCGAGAAGACCCGGGGGTCCTCGCTCTGGGTCCCTGGGGGAGCCAAAGGCCTCGGCCTGGGGCCAGAAGAATAAAAAATGTAAAGAAAAGGTCACCGAGGAGCAGGCAGACATGGATTCCCCCCTGGGGGGGTCTCAGCCACGGCCCCCACGGGCGTCTCGGGGTTGTCCCCCCACCGCTACTGGTTGGCAGCTTCGCAGGCGTCGATCCAGTCGCTGTAGACATCCACGGGCTCGGACAGATCTCGGGGTGGGTGGGGGGGTTAAGGCGTTAACCAGGAGGCAGAGGGGAGGGTCCGGGGTTGGGAGGGGGGGGTCGGGGGTCCCGGTAAGGATACAGGTGATGGGCGTCTGGAACTCCTCGAGGCAGACGGTGCAGGAGATCACCCCCGTGTTGCGGGCTCGGTCCCTGGCGGCAGCACAGAAGAGGTTGTGCCCCCCCCTGTGGGCTCTAACACCCCCCTACACCTCCCCAAGGCCGGTGACCCCCCCACTCCATGAGCCGTTCCCTCCTCCCGCACCCCCAGCCCCCCGACCCGTTCCTTCCCCCCATGCTCCTTCGGCCTGTGTCCCTGGGCCCTGGAACAGGGAGGGGGTTGAGTCCCCTGCCCTGGGGGGGTTTAAAAGACAAGTGGACGAGGTGCTGAGGGACACGGGTTAGTGATTGATGGGAATGGTTGGACTCGATGAACTGGTGGGTCTCTTCCAACCTGGTGATTCTATGATTCCCCCACTTCTCATAGAATCACTAGGTTGGAAAAGACCCACTGGACCATGGAGTCCAACCGTCCCCATCAATCACTAACCCACGTCCCTCAGCACCTCGTCCACCCGGCCCTTCAACCCCTCCAGGGCAGGGGACTCAACCCCCTCCCTGTCCCAGGGCCCAGGGACCCTTTCCAGGAAAGATTCCATCCTGCTGTCCATGCGGAGCCTCCCCTGGTGGAGCTTGAGGCCGTTCCCTCTCGGCCTGGCCCCTGGCCCTGGGGAGAAGAGCCCAGCTCCCTCCTCTCCACCAGCTCCTTGCAGGGAAAGAGCAAGGAGGTCTCCCCTCAGGCTCCTCTTCTCCAGGCTGAACCCCCCCAGCTCTCTCAGCCGCTCCTCTTCTTCTCCAGCCCCCTCCCCAGCTTCGTTGCTCTTCTCTGCACTCGCTCCAGAGCCTCCACATCCTCCTGGTGGGGAGGGTCCCACAACTGACCCCAGGAGTCGAGGGGCCGAGGCCGGAGGGAGAAGAACCTCCCTGGCCCTGCTGGCCACGCCGGGGCTGCTCCAAGCCCAGATGCCCTTGGCCTTCTTGGCCCCCTGGGCCCCTGCTGGCTCCTGTTCCACCAACCCCCCCAGGTCCTTCTCCTCTAGGCCCTTTCCAGCCAGACTCCTCCTAGGCCGTAGTTCTCGAGCTGTTCCCTCCTCCCACGACCCCCCAAGGCCTGTGCCCCCCGCCGCGCTCACATCTTGACGTCGCAGGACTTCTCGTGGTTGCAGAACGGGCACGTGAACTGCGTCTCCAGCGTCCCCGTCACCTTCTTCTTGGGCGGCGGCTTCCTCTTGGACTTGCGGCGCCCCATGGTGCCCGGTACCCGCCGCTGGGTCCCCCCCGCCGGGGCCTCCCCGGGACTCGCCGCTTCCTCCTCCTCCTCCTCCGCTCCTGCCGCTTCCCCCGCGCTCGCACCCGGAAGTGCCCGCGGCGCCACTTCCGCCCGCCCCGCGCTCCCATTGGCCGCCACTTCCGCCCGCCCCGCGCTCCCATTGGTCGCTTCGCGCTCCCGTTGGCGGCCACTTCCGCCCTCTCCGTCCTCCCATTGGTCGCCGCGCGCGGCTCCAGCCAATCGCGAGCGGGGGGCGTAGCCTCGCCGGCTCCCACGTGACCCAGGGTCCTCCTGCCCCCTCCCTCCCTCCCCCCCCCCCCCCAAACGCCTTTTAGGGTGAAAGGCGATAATTTCGGGGGCTCCATCGTGACCAAAGGACTTTATTGGAGGGTTGTCTGGGCTGGGGGTTCCCGCTGGGCCTCGCGGGGGGGTCAAGAGTCACGGGGGGCCCGCCCCGCGTCCTCATGCCCCCCCCCCATTATCTGGGGTCACTGAGGGTCCATGATGGGGTGTCCCCCCCGCCAAACCGCGATGGGGGTCCTGATGTCCCCCCAAGTCTCATATATATATGTCTGGTGACACCACAGCTCCGTGATGGGGTCGTCCCCCCGCCCTCCATCAGGTTGGGGGGTCCTGGGGTCCCCCTGGATCTGAGCAGCCTGGGGACACAGAGGGTTCCCCCCAACTGGGGGGACTCGGGGTCCCCCCCAGGTCCCACACGGCTTAGGGATACCAGGTGGTCCTCCCCACACCCGGAGGGGGGTCCTGCTGGGGGTCTCAGAGGGCTTGGGGACATCATGGAGCAGTGATAAGGTCCCATGCAGCTTGGGGACACCAGGGGTCCATTTTGGGGTGCCCCATCCTGTGTCCCTCGCCGTAGCGGGGTCCGTTAGGGTCTCGGGGTTCACAGGTCTCGGGGTGGCAGGGCCACTCGGTACAGGACCCGGCCGGTGGCCTCCAGGAAGGTGACGGTGGCCGCGTGGGGGTCCAGGCGGAGGTGGGCGAAGCCGCCGGGGGAGGTGGGTTCCCCGAAAAAGAAGCGGAGGGAGCCGGGGGGCACAGACCCCGCGTGGCTCTGCGTCTCCTCCATGAAGTTGCCGGCACCGCTCACCACGTAGCCCACTCCCCCCTCCTGCAGAAACTGCAAAGATGGGGGGGGGGTCAAAGGTCTAGACACCTGGGACCCCTCCTGGACCCCCAGGTCCTCACCTGAACCCCCAGATCCCCCTGGACACCTGGGTCCCCTCTCTGCACCCCCAGATCCCCCTGGACACCTGGGTCCCCTCTGTGCACCCCTGGATCCTTCTGGACCCTCAGGTCCCCTGGACACCTGGGTCCCCACTCTGCACCCCTGGGTCCCCTCCTGGATCCTCAGGTCCCCTCCTGGACCCCCAGATTCCTCTGGACACCTGGGTCCCCTTCTGGACTCCCAGATTGCCCTGGACACTTGAGTCCCCTCCCTGAACCCCCAGATTCCTCTGGACACCTGGGTCCCCTCTCTGCACCCCTGGGTCCCCTCCTGGATCCTCAGGTCCCCTCCTGGACCCCCAGATTCCCCTGGACACCTGGGTCTCCTCTCTGCACCCCCAGATTCCCCTGGACACCTGGATTTTCTCTGTGCACCCCGAGATCCTCCTGGACCTCCAGGTCCCCTGGACACCTGGGTCCCCACTCTGCACCCCTGGGTCCCCTCCCGGGATCCCCAGATTCCCCTGGACACCTGGGTCTCCTCTCTGCACCCCTGGATCCTCCTGGACCCCCAGATCCCCCTGGACACCTGGATCCCCTCTCTGCACCCCTGGGTCCCCTCCCGGGATCCCCAGATTCCCCTGGACACCTGAGTCCCCTCCCTGAACCCCTGAGTCTCCTCTCTGGACCCCCAGGTCCTCACCTGAACCCCCAGATTCCCCTGGACACCTGGATTTTCTCTGTGCACCCCCAGATCCTCCTGAACCCCCAGATTCCCCTGGGCACCTGGGTCCCCTCCCTGCACCCCTAGATTCCCCTGGACACCTAGGTCCCCTCTCTGCACCCCTGGGTCTCCTCTCTGGACCCCCAGGTCCTCACCTGAACCCCCAGATTCCCCTGGACACCTGGATTTTCTCTGTGCACCCCCAGATCCTCCTGAACCCCCAGATTCCCCTGAGCACCTGGGTCTCCTCAGTGACCCTCTGGACTCCCCCAGACCCCAGGGTGCCCCCCCAAAGCCCTGTGCCCGGCTCCCTGGGTCTCCTCCCAAGCCAAAGCCCCCCCCAACCCCAACCACTGGGGTCTGCTCTCAGGTTTTGGGGTGCCCTGGCCTCACCTGCAGGTTGTGGTCGTGGCCGCAGAGGTAGGCGGTGACGCGGTGACGCCGCAGCAGCGGCCGCAGCAGCTGCACCAGGCAGGCGGTGGGTCCGTGTTCGGCCACTGACCACACCGGGTAGTGTCCGGCCACCAGCACGTAGCGGTCGTGGCGCGCGGCCACCAAGCGTCCCCTCAGCCAGGCCAGCTGCGCCGCCGCCGCCGCCGCGTCTCGGGGACCCCGCGGGGCTCCCCCGGCCTCAAAATCGTCCCCGCCGCCGCAGAGCAGCACCGTGTCCAGCATGAGCAGCCGGGCAGTGGCGTTGGTGCCCGGCACCGAGAGGCGCAGGCTGTAGTAGTAGTGTGGGAAGTGCCTGTGGGACATGGGGACACCTTGGGGACACCTTGGGGACACCTTGGGGACACCTTGGGGACACCTCAGAACCAGGCACAGGCTGTAGGTAACAGTGTGGAAAGTGTCTGCAGGGACCAGAAGCCTTGGGGACAACTTGGGGACACCTTAGGGACACCCCAGAACCAGGCTCAGGCTGTAGTAGTAGTGTGGGAAGTGCCTGCGGGACATGAGGACACCATGGGGACAGCCTGGGGACACCCCAGAACAAGGCACAGGCTGTAGTAGTAGTGTGGGAAGTGCCTGCGGGACATGGGGACACCCTGGGGACAGCCTGTGGACACCCCAGAACAAGGCACAGGCTGTAGGTAGCAGTGTGGAAAGTGTCTGCAGGGTCCAGACATCTTGGGGACACCTTGGGGACACCTTAGGGACACCCCAGGACCAGGCATAGGCTGTAGGTAGCAGTGTGGAAAGTGTCTGCAGGGCCCAGAAGCCTTGGGGACACCTTGGGGACACCTTGGGGACACCCCAGAACAGGCTCAGGCTGTAGGTAGTAGTGTGGGAAGTGCCTGTGGGACATGGGGACACCTTGGGGACACCCTGGGGACACCCCAGAACAAGGCATAGGCTGTAGGTAGCAGTGTGGGAAGTGTCTGCAGGACCTAGAGGACTTGGGGACGCTTAGGGACACCTTGGGGACACCTTAGGGACACCCCAGAACCAGGCTCAGGCTGTAGGTAGCAGTGTGGGAAGTGCCTGTGGGACATGGGGACACCTTGGGGACACCCTGGGGACACCCCAGAACCAGGCTCAGGCTGTAGGTAGCAGTGTCGAAAGCGTCTGTGGGATATGGAGGGTTGGGGACACCTGGGGACACCCTGGAGGGACCTGGGGACACCATGGAGACACCTTGGGGACACCCTGAAGGCACCTTGGGGACACCATGGAGACACCTTGGGGCCACTTGGAGACACGCTGGAGGGACCTGGGGACACGGCAAGGGGGACCCCAGCGTGAGAAGCGCCTGCGGGACAAGAAGGGCTTGGGGACAAGTTGGGGACGCGGGCGGGGGGGACACTTGGTGACGGGGGTCCCTACCATCGCGGGGAGTGGTGGCTGTAGGCCACCTGCGCGGGTGACATTCCCAGCGTGGTCGTGGTTCCCGGCCAGGACGAACCAGGGCAGCGTCCGCAGCTCCGACGCCTCGAAAACCCGCTCGAAGGTGTCCTGGGGGGGGGACACACGGGGACATGGGGACATCGGAGGGGACATGGGGACATCGGAGGGGAGATAAGGGGACAGGAGGGGAGATAAGGGGGACATGGGGGGGGCAGGAGGGGATGGGGGCGCGTGGGAGATGGGGGGATGGGAGGGGGACGGGGGGGACATGGGGGGAGATAGTGGGACATGGGGACAGGAGGGGGACATGGGGGGACACGAGGGGAAGATAGCAGGACATGGGGACAGGAGGGGACATGGACACAGGAGGGGAGATAAGGGGACAGGAGGGGAGATAAGGGGGACATGGCGGGGGCAGGAGGGGATGGGGGCACGTGGGAGATGGGGGGACAGGAGGGGACATGGGGGGACAGGAGGGGACATGGGGACATGGGGACAGGAGGGGAGATAAGGGGGACATGGGGGGGGCAGGAGGGGATGGGGGCATGTGGGAGATGGGGGACAGGAGGGGACATGGGGGGACAGGAGGGGACACGCTGGGGAACAGGATGGGGTGGGGGTACTGGGGGAGATGGGAGAGGGATATGGGGGGACAGGAGGGGGACATGGGGACATCAGAGGGGACATGGGGGGGACAGGAGGGGATGGGGGGCACGGGGGGATGGGAGAGGGATATGGGGGGACAGGAGGGGACAGGAGGGGATGAGGGACACAGGCAAGATGAGGGGATGGGAGGGGGACACAGGGGGGATAGGGGGACATGGGGACATTGGAGAGGACATGGGGGGACAGGAGGCGGTGGGGACACGGGGGGGATGGGAGAGGGACATGGAGGGATAGGAGGGGACATGGGGACATCAGAGGGGACACGGAGGGGGCAGGAGGGGATGGGGCATGGGCGGGGATGGGAGAGGGACATGGGGGGACAGGGGGGATAGGGGGACATGGGGACATTGGAGAGGACATGGGGGGACAGGAGGGGATGGGGGCACGGGGGGGATGGGAGAGGGATATGGGGGGACAGGAGGGGACATGGGGGGACAGGAGGGGATGGGGGCATGGGGGGGATGGGAGAGGGATATGGGGGGACAGGAGGGGGTCATGGGGGGATAGGAAGGGGACAGGAGGAGGACAGAGGGGGACACGGGGACATCAGAGGGGACACGGAGGGCGGGAGGGGGGCAGGAGGGGATGGGGCATGGGTGGGGATGGAAGAGGGACATGGGGGGACAGGAGGGGACGTGGGGGGATAGGAGGGGGACATGGGGGGACAGGAGGGGATGGAGGACACAGGGGGGATAGGGGGACATGGAGACATTGGAGGGGACATGGAGGGGGGCAGGAGGGGATGGGGGCATGGGTGGGGATGGAAGAGGGACATGGGGGGACAGGAGGGGGACATGGAAGGATGGGAGGGGGACAGGAGGAGGACAGAGGGGGACATGGGGACATGGAGGGACATGGGGAGGCCAGAGGGGACATGGGGGGACAGGAGGGGATTGGGGGACATGAGGACATCGAAGGGGACATGGGGGGACAGGAGGGGATGGGGGGGATGGGAGAGGGACATGGGGGGACAGGAGGGGACATGGAGGGACAGGAGAGGGACATGGAGGGACAGGAGGGGATGGAGGACACAGGGGGGATAGGGGGGACATGGGGACATTGGAGAGGACATGATGGGGGGACACAGGAGGGGCCAGGGAGGGGATGGGGGGCTCTGGGGGGGGGGTACCTTGAAGCGGGGGTCCCACTCGTCGCGCACCCCCTGGTAGTAGAAGTTGTCCCCAAGGGCGAGGACGAAGTCTGCGCCGGGGTCGGTGGCCGCTCGCCCCATGGCAGCGGCCGTGGCCACCTCGCGGGGGGTGGAGAAGGGGGGTTCGGGGACCCCCCCCCCAGTCCCCCACGGCCAGGAACTGCACCGACCCCCCCCGGGCCCCCCC